>NC_039506.1:17863723-18169786 GCF_003672135.1 Ooceraea biroi
TCCACTTCGTGCAATTTCGTAAATTCCTTTCTCATTGAAAACAGTAGAGTTTGATGTGATCTTATACAATATTCTTATAATATTATATATCTGTCGATCTTGCTTTGTTTTTTTTTTTTTTTTTTTTTTTCTGATTGGAATATGTTTAATCAATAAATAATGAAACAATAAATTTATGATTTAATTAAAAGTTACAAAGTGAGGCGAATAAAAATATTACTTTCTGCCACATACATTTTATATATATATATAAATAATAAAATTAATATTTATATATAATTTTTTTCAACTGAATTCTAATGTACATCTGTTTAACATAACAGCTTGTTCAAATTTTATAAACATTATCTGTTTTAAGTCGCAAAGTAGCAATGCATATATCTTTTAGTAAGTGGACTGAAACGAATGAAATTCTTGCGTTAAAGAAAAGGTGAATTACGCATGCGTGGGCTTCGACCAAGATATTATTTTACGAATGTTTTTCTCGGGAAAGTTCACAGATGTTAATTCCCTTCAGCGTAATATTGATCGCGTAATCATTGTCTCCCCAACGGGGTAGGTGTCTGCGAGTATCTATCACGCTATGTGCTACCTTCTACTCCGTTTATACATACTTACATAATTTCCGTTGGCGAAAAACTGACACAATTGTATATAATGTTACATGAATATATAATACGCAATTGTTTCTTTGAGAAATAGAGTTTCACAAATTGTCGAGAATGTTTTATAGTCAAACGAAACTCCATAAACTGAGGATCGCTTGTAAAATGAGGATCTCTGTCCAGGAAACGGTATTTTAGCTTCAATCGAATTACTCTACTCATTGTTGGCTTATGGCCTTATCAACAATTAGCGCTTGCTCGATTTCTGACAACACTCTGCCTTAGTATTTTGATAAGCTTCGTCGGATTAATAGTACGTAAATATTTTTAATCCTAGTGTTTGCTATTTTACAATTTACATGTCATTTAAATGAGAAAATAATTTTTTGAGGCAATCAAATCCCTATAAATTTTTAATTACAGTTTTCAAGACTTTATTTTGTAGACTACTCCTTTGACTTTACTATTAATTTGCTTTGTGTGGCAACATTTTATACTTTCTTTGTGATTAAATATATCTCCTTTTGGATTAACAGAAAAGCTGTGAGTTATATCTTTATTTCTTCCAAAACTATATTGTTACAATTGGTACAAATAAATTTTGATATGTAAAAAGTTTCTTTCATATTTTATAATGCTATGCAGCGTAAAATATTGTTAATACGATAGATAAGATACTTATTGGAACAATTTCAATACACCTACAATGGGCTAAAGGATGAGAATGAAATTGCTATCTATGACAATACGGGAACTTTGGAAAACGAATAACGGTCGCTTTATAAGTAAGAAAATCTGCTACTTTTTTTTTTGTAATTATTGTGCTTATTTAAATAATTTTAGCATTGAAATATAAATTAGATTACACTATTTACTAAGAAATTACGGTTTACCAATTTTTTGTATTGTATTATATTGCTCATGCATATATGTAGCTTTTTTGTTTTCTCTAAAGAAAGAATATTTAGTAGTTGCAGTATGCAATCAGTCCGTTATTATTGCAATGCAATGTTGGCCGTACATTTTTTGATGTGATTATGCCAAAAATGGAACCTATGTAGGCCGTTTGGTAGCAGTTGTGAGCAAATACTTCGCGGTACAAGAAAAATATTCTTATTTACTTCTTCTGCATGTAAACATTACTAGTACTGTAGGATCATTTGTACTTTTAGCAATAGGAACAATGATATTATCATATGTGAAACATATATGTGGAATGTTCAGAATCGCTAGGTAAAGAAATATATAAAAATTCAAACCAGAGATTTGTTCACATTGTGTAGAAAATAGTTACTTCATAAAGTTTAGAAAATAGATATAATTATGGTGAAGATACTATTTACAGCTACCGTTTTGAACAAGCAATAACGACTACTACGTTACAAAGTATTACTTAAAAAATAAATATGATTTACAAGGAGTTAATCTGTGCCGTTGACATTCATCGCAAAGCTACAGAGTAAGTATTTATATGATTATATATATATATATATATATATATATATATTATTATGATAATATATACATTATTACTAATAATGTCAATAAAGTAATGAAAAACATTTTTTTTTCTGGAAGGTGTCAATTACCCGTCCGACAAAATTTGATCTTTTTTTGTAAACGAGTGTGAATAGTCATTTTCGATGTATTTCTTCGATGATTTTTGCCTGCTAAACACGAATCTGTGTCCAACTTTGGCTATCGCACGCACGCATACTCAATGCACGTACACGCATACACAATTACACACATACGTATATTCTTTTATACTCTTTCTGCCTATTGCATTCTATTAAATTTATATTGCTTTTTGATGATATTTAATATGATTCTATTATATTATATAAGTATAAAAGCACTTACTTTTCACATAACAGCGTTAAAAAGGAACTTTCTATGGACAATAAGAGCTATTTTCAACTAACTATATCTCGAAAAATCATACCGAAACGAACAACACGCATTTTACAGCTACAAGATGACACTTTCGCATGGTGTACCGAAATTTGGGAAACAAATTTGCTGGCGGTGCTACAACGTCATGAAAACCCTCAAAATCGACTTTGACCTCTCTGACGCCATTTTTCCAAAATTGTGACGTGATAGCCAAATTTTGGGCAACGGATTCGTGTTTAGCAGGCAAACATACATCGGAAATGACTATGCACATTCGTGTTATAAAAATGTTGGACAGTGCTATTAAAGACATAAAATAGTATGCATCAGTACAGAGAACGAGAGAGTTAATAAGAATTAGAATTTTCAGACAAATTGCCGATGTATGGGGCAATTATTGTACTTAATTTAAAAAATGTAGTTAATTAAAAATGATCATACATGCAATTGAAATTTAATTAATTATTTCGTGATAACTTATTTTAATATAATTATATCTATTTTTTAAAGGTTTGCTAAATTTCTTATCAGTAGCATGAATCGATCACTTTTCTTTGTCATAATGATTTATGTGCTTTGCGTGAGTTTCAATCTTTATGGAGTAAGTTTTCTTACATTCAATATTATTTATAAGCCACCTACGTAACATTTTGTAAAATTTGATGCGAACAAATTATCAATAAGAAGATAAATATTCTAATAACAATTTTAAAATATTAAGGAATTAGTATTTCTCTCTAAATATCATACTAATTGCATAAACACAAAGTTTTTCTGTTTATGCAATAGTAAAAATTCACTAGGTATTGCATAAGAAATGATGAATTTTGAAGATGTTATAAATATTAATATAGATGTTAGATATTATAAAGTATTAAGATTTTAATTACATAATAGCTATGTTTTAGATATTTCACAATGAACCAGCTGTGCAGGAAATAGAACAAACATTAGTACATCTTATTATTATAGGTTTCGTTTTTGCATACATGTTCATAGCCAACTATGTCGGACAGGAAATTATGGATTATAATAATCATGTATTCTTACCGTGTAAGCGATATTTCTGTGATGCTTATATTTTTATTTGAATAATTTTCAATGATAAAAATGCTAGGACGTTTTTTTATAATCTCAAATTATAATTATCATTTCCATACCAGTTTTCTATAGGTACAATGCTCCATGGTACCTAGCACCGTTGCAGATACAGAAGTTGATCTTGATCTTATTACAAAGAAGTAACAAGGCTTTCACGTTGAGCATCGTTGGATTATTCACAATATCTTTAGAATGCTTTGCTTCGGTAAAGTTATTCGTTTAATAATATACATAAATAATGTTGCATACGTTGGTGAAAAGTACTAAGGAGAATTTGTTTGCAGCTAGCAAGTACATCAATATCTTACTTCACTCTCATGCTATCTTTGTAATAATTACGAAAATATAACATCCAATAATATCATATATTAGAATAGATAGATATAAAACTGAGTGAAAATGCCGACTTTCTCTTCTACTATTAAACAGCTGGAAAGTTGGGGTAATAATAAGGTGATAATATTTTTCTTTCAAAATCGTAAATCGTGTTATGTGAAGTAAGCAAAGCAAAACATTAGTTGGCTCATAGATACAATCAATTATGCTAACAAAACCAGGCCTGAAGTGTTTCTCATATGTCAACGTATCGAATGTATCATTCGAAGAAAGTTTGTTGATTTTAATATGTGCAATCGCATTGTTGAAATATATTGTATAACGAATTTAGTATTATAATGAAATAATCAATAATAAAAATTTCATTAGTTTTTACGTATGCAGCCAATTCATTTTTCTAAGAATGGATGAAATGATTAATAAGTGAAATATTATAATAATTTAAATATTAAGTATGTTAATAAATTCTTTAAATAAGTAAGTAAGTTATATGTATATTAAATATTCAGTAATGATACTTGCAAAGATATTGCTAAACTAATAAGGAAATATATGTTATTAAGGATCGGCCCTTTCCAATTTGTCTTTTTGATTTTTTGACGTCATAGGCGAGAACTGACACGGTCTAAAATTCTTGCGTCCTATTTTCATTTTTCACTTTTTCCTCACAAAAAAATACTTTTAATGAGATTCTCTTCTGAGATTCTTTCTCCTGAGAAAGTAAGTTCTTGTTATCCGTATTACAGTACTATTTCTTGTTACAGAGACTAAAGAAGCTTTTTTCGCAAAATACTCAGCTAATCGTTTCAATTTTAATTTAATTCTAATCATTATTCATACTTTCCTATTATTGGCTCCCAAGTAGCAAAGTTATATCAGAAAATAGCAAAGGTTGTAGTTTAGTTGACATTTCAAATTCTTCAGAACAGTTTCTATCCTTTTCCTTCTTTTTATTAAAGAAAGTGTTTTAAAGCATGTGGAACATCAACTGGACTACAGCCATAACATGATATCATTATTTCGTTTTCTGACATCATTTTGCTACTTTTAGGGCACAGTTAAAAAGGAAATAACTAGCCTGATTATTAGTCCTTTCATAACTTCAATTTTCTTCTTGATCGTATCCGTGTGCATACATGTACCTATACTATATCATGCCATATGCAAACTGGAAGGCAAAGAAATCGATTATCTTTACTCTTAAGGGGATGCTGGAGCTGCTAGTGAACTATTTTTTCACTATAGCGATGGTAATTGCAGTTTCGAAAATTCTCTTTATTGCTTGTGCAGAATAAAAAATCCTTGTCCAAAATGAAGTATAGATAGAAAGTCCGCTCTACAGGACTTTATATTCAAAATGGAAAAAAGTTAAAAACTTGCATTTGTCTTTTCTAACTTTTTTCCATTTTGAATATAAAGTCCTGTAGAGCGGACTTTTTTTCTATCTATACTTCATTTGTGGAAAAGGATTTTTTATTCTGCACAAACAATAAAGAGAATTTTCGAAACTGCAATTACCATCGCTATAGTGAAAAAATAGTTCACTAGCAACTCCAGCTTCCCCTTAAAGCAATATAAAATGTTTGCAGGTACGTGCACTTTAAATACACTTTGCCTCATCAAAGATATAAGATTCTTTTCTTCCTCGAAAAAGCATTATTTCTTTTCGCAAAACTATTTTTGTTTTATCTATCATAGAAAACTTGAAATACATACACAGCTGAATAAATGAATAGTTCCTGCGCATTTTCAAAACATATTAAACTGTGCAAACATTATTTATAAAAATTGCAAGTTGTCGTGATATTTGCAACAACAATGACGTAACAATGAAATTGGTTACTTCAAATTTTACGATTAATGAAGATAAGAATGAAAATTATAAAATTTCTCTCAAAGTATTATGCTTGTAACTAATCATGATATAAAATTTAAAAACATTTATACATAAATTTATTAAAGAAAAAATATCAAAAATGTAATTCTTTTACATCGAAGAATATTAACGATGAGAACTAATCGTGATTTGAAATTAAGAACTTTTCACATAAATTTATACAGAAAAAATATTAAATATGCAATCTTTCATCAAAAAATGTTAATGATCAGAAAAACATATTATAAACAACAAACGTAAATGTATCCTAATCATATTATATCTAGTATGTCTAAAAACTAATTATATGATATAATTTAAACACAGATTGTATGGATGTAAAAATTGTTCATTTTATTCAAAGTACTTCTCAATAACGATACAACAAATTGAGTGGTCAATCAATATGTGCAGATTTCTTGAAGTCTGGTTTCGAAATCACCTTGAGGATTCTTGTCACGGCTTAGATGATTATACCATCATCATAGCGAGTCCCATCGGAGTTTTGATTCTTAAAAATCGAAAATAGTTGCAGGAATTAAATTAAGTAAAAACAATTTACTTATAACTTTTACATGAATGTTCAAATAGGTTAATCGCGTTGAATTCAAGGACGCATTTTTATCTCTTCCCTTCTGGGTTTCAAATAACTTTATAAGTGTTATCGTAATTTTATATATTAAGCATTTCGAACGTATTATACAATATTAAAAAACAAAAGACACATTTGGAACAGTAAATCTGATGCATTGTTCTTTCTTTTCTTTTTTTTCATTATAATAGTAACACACAAATTCCCATCGTATCAACAATGATTATGTTCAAAAATATTACAGACTTTTATAGTACGGCTATAAAATTCATTCACAGTAAATAGTCGCTTCCTAAGTCCTCGTTATAATCGTACATCCTTGTTGCTGCTTTACCTGTACCTCAATACTACATACCAGACCTTACATAAATATTAAGTTTTCACTCGTTCCACGAAAACCTGATAGATGAGCATATACAACTGATGCTTCAATATCATTAACAATTCCAGATATAAAACAGTCGACAATTTTTCTCCCTTAACGGCGAATAAGTTTATCGCTTACACTAATACTCGGTAGCTGTAAAGTTCATGATCAGAAGAATACACTTGAAAAAGAAGGTATCCAAATATTTATGTAATTTCGGAGATTTAAAATCCAAGTATAAGTAACACACGTGCCACTTTTAAGCTTAAGTATTATATTATATATCTCTTTCAAAATTTCATTTTATTTACATTATTCGAATCTGAGGCGCGAATGCCAATTCGGCCGATTGTTCTCATAAAGTAAGGAAGCAAATCGATATATGTATGTATGTATGTATGTATGTATGTATGTATGTATATATATCTCTTAACTAAACTAATTTTAAATAAACCTTTAACAATATCAACTAACGCGCAATCATATAGACATCTTCAGAAATAACTTTTGTTTATGTGGCTTCTGTGTTTTCTCGCTGCAGCCATAGCGGAATCCAACCGAGACCAAGAAATACTATTTAAATAAATTCTGTTGTATCTCGCACCATTTATTACCATTTTTATTGGTTCTACAGCATAGATTGGTAAAATCGATTAAAATAGATTTGCATTTTGATTCGTACACAACTATAAAATACCTAATGATAAATAACTATAAAACTTAAATCCAAGCTACGTGCGATTTTCTTGGAAAACGTAGAACATGTTGAAGGCGAATAAAAATGTATATGAAAGAATTTATTTCAACATGTATACACTGCAAGGAGGAAAATTTGCAAAAGTTTTTCTTCTCGGTATCGTGATTGGAAACGGCTGCAGCGACAAATCGGAGAAAATCCTAAAAAAGCTAATGGAAAAATCGGCAATTAAATAAATAAGCAACATATTCACTAAAAACACATTCTAACGCAAGTTGGAATTACAGACAGTATATCCGCTTCTATTTTACATCGCGTTTATCGCGTAACTTCCCCAAAACAGTACAGATCTGCTCTTGGCGCACGATTTAGGAATCCTTGAAGTCTCTTTAGATTGAATGAGATGAGAGTTATCAACAGGAAATGAAGATACATGCCCGTATATTCAGAAAGCTAATACTTGTGATGGGTTTGTGCAGTCGCCTATTGTCATTCTGTGCATTGCCATCTCCGTAATACCGTGGTAATGAACGAAAGCGGCCGCAATTACCAATACATGGAAGATTTGATGGCTCTGAAACTGAATATGAGACATAATGCGTATAATACCCGTAAGAAATAATCGTCTCTCTTGTACGAACCGATAATATTTAGTATTTTATTGTGCAAACTTACCCAAATATCAAACTTTCCTGGGAAAAAACGTTCAGGTACCCTTAAAGCATAGAATAATGCTCCTAATATATACAGACATCCCATCAGTATTAACCATCCGAGAGATGCTTGACTGATCGCCTTGAACCAACCTTCGGCGACAGCATAATGTACCGCTGGTATTACCTAGGTGCAACGAAGACTCGAGATATTAATCTTAGTAGATGCGACGTGCGTCTTGTATCAGAGATCACAATTATATACGCAGATTTTCTGTAAAAACTTCGATTGGTTCTAGGTATTTCGTATTTTTACATAAACAATTTGCACATGAATGCGAATTTTTTAATTATTAATTGATTTGAGAATCAGATTTCCAAAATTTGGGACAAACGTCGTTTATTATTCATTTAATTTCGTTCGTCATTAGTATCGCAAATGGTTTACATTAGCTTTTCATTGGATTGATAATACTCGAGATAATGGCCGAGATTACTTACCCCACTAAGTCCGAATCCCATGAAGACTCCGGCTCTGAGCGGACGATAATTCGGCTCGCCGAATCGCTCCCAAAGCGATACTACTATGCTGGTTATGCCGAGGACAACCACCACAGAGAGATAAATTAGTTTGGGTTGGTAGTCGCAATAGAATCCATAATAAAGCCACGGTACAAAACTACCCATAATAAGCATAGCGATGCCACAATAATCTAACTTGGAGAACAGTTTTCCAACGCATTCGCTGTGACAATGAACTGTGTGAAAGGCAAACGACATTCCTAGGCAAATTATAGCGCCAGCAAAGAAGATACCAAACACCACTTTCTCCTCCAATTGTATCTCTATAGGAGGTTGCGTTAGAAAAAATATAGCTATACCGATAAAGGCAACGCAGCCTGTAAAGAATAAAAAGTGTCTGGTGAGCAATGAAATTCGTAACAAAAAAATCACAGAATGACGCTTAAACAGAATAAGCTACTTTCCGTGAAATGCACACATCCAGTGTCATCAGTTAATCGAGTGATTTTGTAAGAAACGTACCTAGCAAATGTGTCCAGATATTGCCAGTCTCTGTGTGGATTCGAAAGATACTTTTGAAACACGCATAAAATGAAGGCAGTGGCGGCCTATGACCGGCGTGCAAAAAATCGTTGTCCTGCAACCATCTCGGCAGATTTCTAAAGTGGCATTGTTTCCATGACGCCTCCCACACCTGTAAGTAAACATTTTAGTTTTAATCTTGGCTCATTGATCAAGGACATCAAGTTACAAATATAAATTGAAGCATGTCACAAATTTTTAGGTATCTTCGACACATCTTCCTTTTACTAGCAATTTTATTTCTATGAAAATAATTGCACAGCACATAAATGCAATTAATTTCCGTTTCTCTCAAAGACTATCATTGGAAGGAAGGTGATTCAAAATCATTCAAAATATTTATTAGCTGTGCAAAATTAATTTGATGCTTTTTTTGAAGAAATTGAGCCTTTTATTAAAAGATAACAAACATGTCAATCTTCAAAATATTCATCAGCATTTTCTAATACCTTTCTCCATCTGTCGCCAGTTGACGAGTTCTCTCTCAAAAGAAAGAGAGTAAATAAAGTAAATAAAGACTCAATTGTTTTAAAAAAAAGCACCGAATTAATTTGCATACCTAACAAAAATCCATATTCATTCCGTGCCGAACAAGATCTCCACAAGATGCGCCAATCATTGCTTTGTATGTGATTGCACAGTTATTGTATCAAAGTTGACAAGATTTTAAACAAAGCAAATCGATTTTAAATATATCTACCATCACTTTTCTGCTTAATGTTCAAAATAATTATTCTGTTTTCTTACTTTTCGAACAAACTCCTCAGCCTGTTCCGCTGCGTTATGTGCCAAGGCGCCCAGATCAATCTCATCACTCAACACGCCTGCCTTCAATACTTCTGTCATCTGTAATTCACACAACAGATGCTCAAGTAATCTCAATTACATTGCTACTTACATTTCTCACGAGACAACGAGCAGCGTACTTCACAGTCCAGAAGGTGATCATCTTCCGGAGTCGAGGGCAAAGGGCACCCAACTCCGTCCTCCTCTTCTGCCAGACAACTCGCATCATCGTCATCCAGTAACTCTTTAACCTCGTGTAAACCAGGTATCTCACTGTTTAACAACACACGATCGCTCCATGGAATGCGATGTCGTATTCCTGATTCCTCGAGCAAATTCTCCTCTTTGTCTTTGGCTTCCAGAATGGCATCCTCATACTGCGACATGATTCTGAATAGATGTGATTGACTCTAGCTCTGTAAGTACATTCGTCGTTATGTACAAGAGAAATATATAATTCACATCGAGAGTTTTCGTTACAAATAAATAATTTGCACACGAATCTCGACGTAAGCGCTAAATTACAGAATTCCAATTACGTCAACCACAATATTGCACTGACAATGAGACACCTCTCGACAAGTATGTGTTCATTATATCTCGTAATTCCTGATTTACAATGTACATTCAGTATACATGCAGAATATACCTTTACAAAATTCTAAGTTATATAAATATTATAATTGTATTCTTTCTGGTACAAGCTTACGTTTGATGTGCAAAAGATACGGAAACGGATGCACTTTAAAAAAAAGTTTGTATCAGTCGACACTCCAAACCGCTCATAAAACTCGCGAAAGTGCAAAATTTACCCAAGAAGTCGAAGACAAAGTACGTCAAGGCTAAAGTCACGTTCAAAACGAATGATTAATCGTAAATCGCACGCGCGCGCGCGTGCACGCACACACACACGCGCGCGCGCGCGCACGTAGAAAAATGTAAAAGCGATTATTAGTCCCGTTGAACGTGGACTTTGACACTCGACCGTTTAAACACGTATGTAGTCACCATCGCGAATAAAGTTGTAAAAAGGTAACCGATAACGGTTTTCGGCTTTGTATAAGCAGCGTAACTAATTATGTAAGTTGCGATAACGCGCGTTCCGAGTACCTCGTAGTCGTGCTGATTATCGACTGACCGATCTTTAACCCTTCCCCAGCAAAATTATTTTTACTCAACAATTGTTCCCAAGCAATGTACATTACGATTTCATGTCGTCTTCGGTATTTTCTTGTAGACGCGATTCCGAGAATCGGTTCACATCGCGCGACGGACGCGGCACGAATATTAATAACAAGTGTACGTCTAATAAAATGCTTAATCACCGCTAATAGCTTCCGTGCCTACCAGTCACACGCGCTTCCCGCGGCGTTCACATTTGAACTGACATATTCGACTGACTCGTAAAATTGCGGGTCCAATCGAAAGATTAGAATAACCTAAAAAACAGTGGGTTTCTTATTGCGCTGTTGGTGGTCGTAACGTTCGCGCGATTTATCTAATGATAAAGTAGATACCCGCTCGTCTCAGCATATAACACGGCAGCAACGCGTGGCAAGAAACGACGCGATAACCAATCACCTCCCGCTATACATGTAACACACATAAGGCAATTTTTGGCGACCGATTGGCATGCGAGTACAGCAGCTGTAGAGACGCTATAATCAGAGAGAAACCTGAGAGCGGCCACCAGCCTCCTGACGTTTGGCGCCGCCTGACAAAGTGGACGTGAACTAGTTCGTTACGCTCGGCAATGATACAAGTGAGCATTTTCCAACGGTACGGAAAAGTACATCCATGAATAGCTACAATTTGGCGCGAAGCGCGGTAGTCCAGTGGCTAAGCGCGAGACTCGTATTTTGCCATCCGCGCAAGTTGGGTTCGAGACCCGAGTTGTGATAATTTTTTTTTTCGGATTTTTTTTCTTGTGTTTGCATTTATTTTTTTTATTATGTAATAATAAATTATTATGTAAATAATGATTTATTATGTTTTATTATATTTTGGAGGTATACGTATATGTATAATGAGACATAAACATATACATTTAACATTTGTAAACTTTTTATTTATTTATATAGTTTGTATACTGTCGAGTGTTTATTTATTATAAAATTCTGACTCATTAAAAAAAGTGTCACACCTCTGGTGCTATGACTGTGCAGTGTTGCGGATGAAAATTTATATAAAAGCATTTATGTTTTTTATGCTTTTATATAATTTTCCATCCGCAACACTGTACAGTTATGTCAGAATTTTATAATAAATAAACACTCGACAGTATACAAACTATATAAATAAATAAAAAGTTTACAAATGTTAAATGTATATGTTATGTCTCATTATATACGTATACCTCCAAAATATAATAAAACATAATAAATCATTATTTACATAATAATTTATTATGTACATATAAAAAAATAGAATGCAAACACAAAGAAAGAAAAATCCGAAAAAAAAATTATCACAACTCGGTCTCGAACCCAACTTGCGCGGATGGCAAAATACGAGTCTCGCGCTTAGCCACTGGACTACCGCGCTTCGCGCCAAATTGTAGCTATTCATGGTATGTACTTTCCGTACCGTTGGAAAATGCTCACTTGTATCATTGCCGAGCGTAACGAACTAGTTCACGTCCACTTTGTCAGGCGGCGCCAAACGTCAGGAGGCTGGTGGCCGCTCTCAGGTTTCTCTCTGATTATAGCGTCTCTACAGCTGCTGTACTCGCATGCCAATCGGTCGCCAAAAATTGCCTTATGTGTGTTACATGTATAGCGGGAGGTGATTGGTTATCGCGTCGTTTCTTGCCACGCGTTGCTGCCGTGTTATATGCTGAGACGAGCGGGTATCTACTTTATCATTAGATAAATCGCGCGAACGTTACGACCACCAACAGCGCAATAAGAAACCCACTGTTTTTTAGGTTATTCTAATCTTTTCGATTGGACCCGCAATTTTACGAGTCAGTCGAATATGTCAGTTCAAATGTGAACGCCGCGGGAAGCGCGTGTGGACTGGTAGGCACGGAAGCTATTAGCGGTGATTAAGCATTTTATTAGACGTACACTTGTTATTAATATTCGTGCCGCGTCCGTCGCGCGATGTGAACCGATTCTCGGATCGCGTCTACAGAAAATACCGAAGACGACATGAAATCGTAATGTACATTGCTTGGGAACAATTGTTGAGTAAAAATAATTTTGCTGGGGAAGGGTTAAAGATCGGTCAGTCGATAATCAGCACGACTACGAGGTACTCGGAACGCGCGTTATCGCAACTTACATAATTAGTTACGCTGCTTATACAAAGCCGAAAACCGTTATCGGTTACCTTTTTACAACTTTATTCGCGATGGTGACTACATACGTGTTTAAACGGTCGAGTGTCAAAGTCCACGTTCAACGGGACTAATAATCGCTTTTACATTTTTCTACGTGCGCGCGCGCGCGCGTGTGTGTGTGCGTGCACGCGCGCGCGCGTGCGATTTACGATTAATCATTCGTTTTGAACGTGACTTTAGCCTTGACGTACTTTGTCTTCGACTTCTTGGGTAAATTTTGCACTTTCGCGAGTTTTATGAGCGGTTTGGAGTGTCGACTGATACAAACTTTTTTTTAAAGTGCATCCGTTTCCGTATCTTTTGCACATCAAACGTAAGCTTGTACCAGAAAGAATACAATTATAATATTTATATAACTTAGAATTTTGTAAAGGTATATTCTGCATGTATACTGAATGTACATTGTAAATCAGGAATTACGAGATATAATGAACACATACTTGTCGAGAGGTGTCTCATTGTCAGTGCAATATTGTGGTTGACGTAATTGGAATTCTGTAATTTAGCGCTTACGTCGAGATTCGTGTGCAAATTATTTATTTGTAACGAAAACTCTCGATGTGAATTATATATTTCTCTTGTACATAACGACGAATGTACTTACAGAGCTAGAGTCAATCACATCTATTCAGAATCATGTCGCAGTATGAGGATGCCATTCTGGAAGCCAAAGACAAAGAGGAGAATTTGCTCGAGGAATCAGGAATACGACATCGCATTCCATGGAGCGATCGTGTGTTGTTAAACAGTGAGATACCTGGTTTACACGAGGTTAAAGAGTTACTGGATGACGATGATGCGAGTTGTCTGGCAGAAGAGGAGGACGGAGTTGGGTGCCCTTTGCCCTCGACTCCGGAAGATGATCACCTTCTGGACTGTGAAGTACGCTGCTCGTTGTCTCGTGAGAAATGTAAGTAGCAATGTAATTGAGATTACTTGAGCATCTGTTGTGTGAATTACAGATGACAGAAGTATTGAAGGCAGGCGTGTTGAGTGATGAGATTGATCTGGGCGCCTTGGCACATAACGCAGCGGAACAGGCTGAGGAGTTTGTTCGAAAAGTAAGAAAACAGAATAATTATTTTGAACATTAAGCAGAAAAGTGATGGTAGATATATTTAAAATCGATTTGCTTTGTTTAAAATCTTGTCAACTTTGATACAATAACTGTGCAATCACATACAAAGCAATGATTGGCGCATCTTGTGGAGATCTTGTTCGGCACGGAATGAATATGGATTTTTGTTAGGTATGCAAATTAATTCGGTGCTTTTTTTAAAACAATTGAGTCTTTATTTACTTTATTTACTCTCTTTCTTTTGAGAGAGAACTCGTCAACTGGCGACAGATGGAGAAAGGTATTAGAAAATGCTGATGAATATTTTGAAGATTGACATGTTTGTTATCTTTTATAATAAAGGCTCAATTTCTTCAAAAAAAGCATCAAATTAATTTTGCACAGCTAATAAATATTTTGAATGATTTTGAATCACCTTCCTTCCAATGATAGTCTTTGAGAGAAACGGAAATTAATTGCATTTATGTGCTGTGCAATTATTTTCATAGAAATAAAATTGCTAGTAAAAGGAAGATGTGTCGAAGATACCTAAAAATTTGTGACATGCTTCAATTTATATTTGTAACTTGATGTCCTTGATCAATGAGCCAAGATTAAAACTAAAATGTTTACTTACAGGTGTGGGAGGCGTCATGGAAACAATGCCACTTTAGAAATCTGCCGAGATGGTTGCAGGACAACGATTTTTTGCACGCCGGTCATAGGCCGCCACTGCCTTCATTTTATGCGTGTTTCAAAAGTATCTTTCGAATCCACACAGAGACTGGCAATATCTGGACACATTTGCTAGGTACGTTTCTTACAAAATCACTCGATTAACTGATGACACTGGATGTGTGCATTTCACGGAAAGTAGCTTATTCTGTTTAAGCGTCATTCTGTGATTTTTTTGTTACGAATTTCATTGCTCACCAGACACTTTTTATTCTTTACAGGCTGCGTTGCCTTTATCGGTATAGCTATATTTTTTCTAACGCAACCTCCTATAGAGATACAATTGGAGGAGAAAGTGGTGTTTGGTATCTTCTTTGCTGGCGCTATAATTTGCCTAGGAATGTCGTTTGCCTTTCACACAGTTCATTGTCACAGCGAATGCGTTGGAAAACTGTTCTCCAAGTTAGATTATTGTGGCATCGCTATGCTTATTATGGGTAGTTTTGTACCGTGGCTTTATTATGGATTCTATTGCGACTACCAACCCAAACTAATTTATCTCTCTGTGGTGGTTGTCCTCGGCATAACCAGCATAGTAGTATCGCTTTGGGAGCGATTCGGCGAGCCGAATTATCGTCCGCTCAGAGCCGGAGTCTTCATGGGATTCGGACTTAGTGGGGTAAGTAATCTCGGCCATTATCTCGAGTATTATCAATCCAATGAAAAGCTAATGTAAACCATTTGCGATACTAATGACGAACGAAATTAAATGAATAATAAACGACGTTTGTCCCAAATTTTGGAAATCTGATTCTCAAATCAATTAATAATTAAAAAATTCGCATTCATGTGCAAATTGTTTATGTAAAAATACGAAATACCTAGAACCAATCGAAGTTTTTACAGAAAATCTGCGTATATAATTGTGATCTCTGATACAAGACGCACGTCGCATCTACTAAGATTAATATCTCGAGTCTTCGTTGCACCTAGGTAATACCAGCGGTACATTATGCTGTCGCCGAAGGTTGGTTCAAGGCGATCAGTCAAGCATCTCTCGGATGGTTAATACTGATGGGATGTCTGTATATATTAGGAGCATTATTCTATGCTTTAAGGGTACCTGAACGTTTTTTCCCAGGAAAGTTTGATATTTGGGTAAGTTTGCACAATAAAATACTAAATATTATCGGTTCGTACAAGAGAGACGATTATTTCTTACGGGTATTATACGCATTATGTCTCATATTCAGTTTCAGAGCCATCAAATCTTCCATGTATTGGTAATTGCGGCCGCTTTCGTTCATTACCACGGTATTACGGAGATGGCAATGCACAGAATGACAATAGGCGACTGCACAAACCCATCACAAGTATTAGCTTTCTGAATATACGGGCATGTATCTTCATTTCCTGTTGATAACTCTCATCTCATTCAATCTAAAGAGACTTCAAGGATTCCTAAATCGTGCGCCAAGAGCAGATCTGTACTGTTTTGGGGAAGTTACGCGATAAACGCGATGTAAAATAGAAGCGGATATACTGTCTGTAATTCCAACTTGCGTTAGAATGTGTTTTTAGTGAATATGTTGCTTATTTATTTAATTGCCGATTTTTCCATTAGCTTTTTTAGGATTTTCTCCGATTTGTCGCTGCAGCCGTTTCCAATCACGATACCGAGAAGAAAAACTTTTGCAAATTTTCCTCCTTGCAGTGTATACATGTTGAAATAAATTCTTTCATATACATTTTTATTCGCCTTCAACATGTTCTACGTTTTCCAAGAAAATCGCACGTAGCTTGGATTTAAGTTTTATAGTTATTTATCATTAGGTATTTTATAGTTGTGTACGAATCAAAATGCAAATCTATTTTAATCGATTTTACCAATCTATGCTGTAGAACCAATAAAAATGGTAATAAATGGTGCGAGATACAACAGAATTTATTTAAATAGTATTTCTTGGTCTCGGTTGGATTCCGCTATGGCTGCAGCGAGAAAACACAGAAGCCACATAAACAAAAGTTATTTCTGAAGATGTCTATATGATTGCGCGTTAGTTGATATTGTTAAAGGTTTATTTAAAATTAGTTTAGTTAAGAGATATATATACATACATACATACATACATACATACATACATACATATATCGATTTGCTTCCTTACTTTATGAGAACAATCGGCCGAATTGGCATTCGCGCCCTCAGATTCGAATAATGTAAATAAAATGAAATTTTGAAAGAGATATATAATATAATACTTAAGCTTAAAAGTGGCACGTGTGTTACTTATACTTGGATTTTAAATCTCCGAAATTACATAAATATTTGGATACCTTCTTTTTCAAGTGTATTCTTCTGATCATGAACTTTACAGCTACCGAGTATTAGTGTAAGCGATAAACTTATTCGCCGTTAAGGGAGAAAAATTGTCGACTGTTTTATATCTGGAATTGTTAATGATATTGAAGCATCAGTTGTATATGCTCATCTATCAGGTTTTCGTGGAACGAGTGAAAACTTAATATTTATGTAAGGTCTGGTATGTAGTATTGAGGTACAGGTAAAGCAGCAACAAGGATGTACGATTATAACGAGGACTTAGGAAGCGACTATTTACTGTGAATGAATTTTATAGCCGTACTATAAAAGTCTGTAATATTTTTGAACATAATCATTGTTGATACGATGGGAATTTGTGTGTTACTATTATAATGAAAAAAAAGAAAAAGAAAGAACAATGCATCAGATTTACTGTTCCAAATGTGTCTTTTGTTTTTTAATATTGTATAATACGTTCGAAATGCTTAATATATAAAATTACGATAACACTTATAAAGTTATTTGAAACCCAGAAGGGAAGAGATAAAAAATGCGTCCTTGAATTCAACGCGATTAACCTATTTGAACATTCATGTAAAAGTTATAAGTAAATTGTTTTTACTTAATTTAATTCCTGCAACTATTTTCGATTTTTAAGAATCAAAACTCCGATGGGACTCGCTATGATGATGGTATAATCATCTAAGCCGTGACAAGAATCCTCAAGGTGATTTCGAAACCAGACTTCAAGAAATCTGCACATATTGATTGACCACTCAATTTGTTGTATCGTTATTGAGAAGTACTTTGAATAAAATGAACAATTTTTACATCCATACAATCTGTGTTTAAATTATATCATATAATTAGTTTTTAGACATACTAGATATAATATGATTAGGATACATTTACGTTTGTTGTTTATAATATGTTTTTCTGATCATTAACATTTTTTGATGAAAGATTGCATATTTAATATTTTTTCTGTATAAATTTATGTGAAAAGTTCTTAATTTCAAATCACGATTAGTTCTCATCGTTAATATTCTTCGATGTAAAAGAATTACATTTTTGATATTTTTTCTATTAATAAATTTATGTATAAATGTTTTTAAATTTTATATCATGATTAGTTACAAGCATAATACTTTGAGAGAAATTTTATAATTTTCATTCTTATCTTCATTAATCGTAAAAATTTGAAGTAACCAATTTCATTGTTACGTCATTGTTGTTGCAAATATCACGACAACTTGCAATTTTTATAAATAATGTTTGCACAGTTTAATATGTTTTGAAAATGCGCAGGAACTATTCATTTATTCAGCTGTGTATGTATTTCAAGTTTTCTATGATAGATAAAACAAAAATAGTTTTGCGAAAAGAAATAATGCTTTTTCGAGGAAGAAAAGAATCTTATATCTTTGATGAGGCAAAGTGTATTTAAAGTGCACGTACCTGCAAACATTTTATATTGCTTTAAGGGGAAGCTGGAGTTGCTAGTGAACTATTTTTTCACTATAGCGATGGTAATTGCAGTTTCGAAAATTCTCTTTATTGTTTGTGCAGAATAAAAAATCCTTTTCCACAAATGAAGTATAGATAGAAAAAAAGTCCGCTCTACAGGACTTTATATTCAAAATGGAAAAAAGTTAGAAAAGACAAATGCAAGTTTTTAACTTTTTTCCATTTTGAATATAAAGTCCTGTAGAGCGGACTTTCTATCTATACTTCATTTGTGGACAAGGATTTTTTATTCTGCACAAGCAATAAAGAGAATTTTCGAAACTGCAATTACCATCGCTATAGTGAAAAAATAGTTCACTAGCAGCTCCAGCATCCCCTTAAGAGTAAAGATAATCGATTTCTTTGCCTTCCAGTTTGCATATGGCATGATATAGTATAGGTACATGTATGCACACGGATACGATCAAGAAGAAAATTGAAGTTATGAAAGGACTAATAATCAGGCTAGTTATTTCCTTTTTAACTGTGCCCTAAAAGTAGCAAAATGATGTCAGAAAACGAAATAATGATATCATGTTATGGCTGTAGTCCAGTTGATGTTCCACATGCTTTAAAACACTTTCTTTAATAAAAAGAAGGAAAAGGATAGAAACTGTTCTGAAGAATTTGAAATGTCAACTAAACTACAACCTTTGCTATTTTCTGATATAACTTTGCTACTTGGGAGCCAATAATAGGAAAGTATGAATAATGATTAGAATTAAATTAAAATTGAAACGATTAGCTGAGTATTTTGCGAAAAAGCTTCTTTAGTCTCTGTAACAAGAAATAGTACTGTAATACGGATAACAAGAACTTACTTTCTCAGGAGAAAGAATCTCAGAAGAGAATCTCATTAAAAGTATTTTTTTTGTGAGGAAAAAGTGAAAAATGAAAATAGGACGCAAGAATTTTAGACCGTGTCAGTTCTCGCCTATGACGTCAAAAAATCAAAAAGACAAATTGGAAAGGGCCGATCCTTAATAACATATATTTCCTTATTAGTTTAGCAATATCTTTGCAAGTATCATTACTGAATATTTAATATACATATAACTTACTTACTTATTTAAAGAATTTATTAACATACTTAATATTTAAATTATTATAATATTTCACTTATTAATCATTTCATCCATTCTTAGAAAAAATGAATTGAGCTGCATACGTAAAAACTAATGAAATTTTTATTATTGATTATTTCATTATAATACTAAATTCGTTATACAATATATTTCAACAATGCGATTGACACATATTAAAATCAACAAACTTTCTTCGAATGATACATTCGATACGTTGACATATGAGAAACACTTCAGGCCTGGTTTTGTTAGCATAATTGATTGTATCTATGAGCCAACTAATGTTTTGCTTTGCTTACTTCACATAACACGATTTACGATTTTGAAAGAAAAATATTATCACCTTATTATTACCCCAACTTTCCAGCTGTTTAATAGTAGAAGAGAAAGTCGGCATTTTCACTCAGTTTTATATCTATCTATTCTAATATATGATATTATTGGATGTTATATTTTCGTAATTATTACAAAGATAGCATGAGAGTGAAGTAAGATATTGATGTACTTGCTAGCTGCAAACAAATTCTCCTTAGTACTTTTCACCAACGTATGCAACATTATTTATGTATATTATTAAACGAATAACTTTACCGAAGCAAAGCATTCTAAAGATATTGTGAATAATCCAACGATGCTCAACGTGAAAGCCTTGTTACTTCTTTGTAATAAGATCAAGATCAACTTCTGTATCTGCAACGGTGCTAGGTACCATGGAGCATTGTACCTATAGAAAACGTGGTATGGAAATGATAATTATAATTTGAGATTATAAAAAAACGTCCTAGCATTTTTATCATTGAAAATTATTCAAATAAAAATATAAGCATCACAGAAATATCGCTTACACGGTAAGAAATACATGATTATTATAATCCATAATTTCCTGTCCGACATAGTTGGCTATGAACATGTATGCAAAAACGAAACCTATAATAATAAGATGTACTAATGTTTGTTCTATTTCCTGCACAGCTGGTTCATTGTGAAATATCTAAAACATAGCTATTATGTAATTAAAATCTTAATACTTTATAATATCTAACATCTATATTAATATTTATAACATCTTCAAAATTCATCATTTCTTATGCAATACCTAGTGAATTTTTACTATTGCATAAACAGAAAAACTTTGTGTTTATGCAATTAGTATGATATTTAGAGAGAAATACTAATTCCTTAATATTTTAAAATTGTTATTAGAATATTTATCTTCTTATTGATAATTTGTTTCGCATCAAATTTTACAAAATGTTACGTAGGTGGCTTATAAATAATATTGAATGTAAGAAAACTTACTCCATAAAGATTGAAACTCACGCAAAGCACATAAATCATTATGACAAAGAAAAGTGATCGATTCATGCTACTGATAAGAAATTTAGCAAACCTTTAAAAAATAGATATAATTATATTAAAATAAGTTATCACGAAATAATTTAATTAAATTTCAATTGCATGTATGATCATTTTTAATTAACTACATTTTTTAAATTAAGTACAATAATTGCCCCATACATCGGCAATTTGTCTGAAAATTCTAATTCTTATTAACTCTCTCGTTCTCTGTACTGATGCATACTATTTTATGTCTTTAATAGCACTGTCCAACATTTTTATAACACGAATGTGCATAGTCATTTCCGATGTATGTTTGCCTGCTAAACACGAATCCGTTGCCCAAATTTGGCTATCACGTCACAATTTTGGGAAAAATGGCGTCAGAGAGGTCAAAGTCGATTTTGAGGGTTTTCATGACGTTGTAGCACCGCCAGCAAATTTGTTTCCCAAATTTCGGTTACACCATGCGAAAGTGTCATCTTGTAGCTGTAAAATGCGTGTTGTTTCGTTTCGGTATGATTTTTCGAGATATAGTTAGTTGAAAATAGCTCTTATTGTCCATAGAAAAGTTCCTTTTTAACGCTGTTATGTGAAAAGTAAGTGCTTTTATACTTATATAATATAATAGAATCATATTAAATATCATCAAAAAGCAATATAAATTTAATAGAATGCAATAGGCAGAAAGAGTATAAAAGAATATACGTATGTGTGTGTAATTGTGTATGCGTGTACGTGCATTGAGTATGCGTGCGTGCGATAGCCAAAGTTGGACACAGATTCGTGTTTAGCAGGCAAAAATCATCGAAGAAATACATCGAAAATGACTATTCACACTCGTGTTACAAAAAAAGATCAAATTTTGTCGGACGGGGTAATTGACACCTTCCAGAAAAAAAAATGTTTTTCATTACTTTATTGACATTATTAGTAATAATGTATATATTATCATAATAATATATATATATATATATATATATATATATAATCATATAAATACTTACTCTGTAGCTTTGCGATGAATGTCAACGGCACAGATTAACTCCTTGTAAATCATAGTTTTATTTTTTAAGGTAATACTTTGTAACGTAGTAGTCGTTATTGCTTGTTCAAAACGGTAGCTGTAAATAGTATCTTCACCATAATTATATCTATTTTCTAAACTTTATGAAGTAACTATTTTTCTACACAATGTGAACAAATCTCTGGTTTGAATTTTTATATATTTCTTTACCTAGCGATTCTGAACATTCCACATATATGTTTCACATATGATAATATCATTGTTCCTATTGCTAAAAGTACAAATGATCCTACAGTACTAGTAATGTTTACATGCAGAAGAAGTAAATAAGAATATTTTTCTTGTACCGCGAAGTATTTGCTCACAACTGCTACCAAACGGCCTACATAGGTTCCATTTTTGGGCATAATCACATCAAAAATGTACGGCCAACATTGCATTGCAATAATAACGGACTGATTGCATACTGCAACTACTAAATATTCTTTCTTTTAGAGAAACAACAAAAGCTACATATATGCATGAGCAATATAATACAATACAAAAAATTGGTAAACCGTAATTTCTTAGTAAATAGTGTAATCTAATTTATATTTCAATGCTAAAATTATTTAAATAAGCACAATAATTACAAAAATAAAAAGTAGCAGATTTTTCTTACTTATAAAGCCGACCGTTATTCGTTTTCCAAAGTTCCCGTATTTGTCATAGATAGCAATTTCATTCTCATCCTTTAGCCCATTGTAGGTGTATTGAAATTGTTCCAATAAGTATCTTATCTATCGTATTAACAATATTTTACGCTGCATAGCATTATAAAATATGAAAGAAACTTTTTACATATCAAAATTTATTTGTACCAATTGTAACAATATAGTTTTGGAAGAAATAAAGATATAACTCACAGCTTTTCTGTTAATCCAAAAGGAGATATATTTAATCACAAAGAAAGTATAAAATGTTGCCACACAAAGCAAATTAATAGTAAAGTCAAAGGAGTAGTCTACAAAATAAAGTCTTGAAAACTGTAATTAAAAATTTATAGGGATTTGATTGCCTCAAAAAATTATTTTCTCATTTAAATGACATGTAAATTGTAAAATAGCAAACACTAGGATTAAAAATATTTACGTACTATTAATCCGACGAAGCTTATCAAAATACTAAGGCAGAGTGTTGTCAGAAATCGAGCAAGCGCTAATTGTTGATAAGGCCATAAGCCAACAATGAGTAGAGTAATTCGATTGAAGCTAAAATACCGTTCCTGGACAGAGATCCTCATTTTACAAGCGATCCTCAGTTTATGGAGTTTCGTTTGACTATAAAACATTCTGCGACAATTTGTGAAACTCTATTTCTCAAAGAAACAATTGCGTATTATATATTCATGTAACATTATATACAATTGTGTCAGTTTTTCGCCAACGGAAATTATGTAAGTATGTATAAACGGAGTAGAAGGTAGCACATAGCGTGATAGATACTCGCAGGACACCTACCCCGTTGGGGAGACAATGATTACGCGATCAATATTACGCTGAAGGGAATTTAACATCTGTGAACTTTCCCGAGAAAAACATTCGTAAAATAATATCTTGGTCGAAGCCCACGCATGCGTAATTCACCTTTTCTTTAACGCAAGAATTTCATTCGTTTCAGTCCACTTCGTGCATTTGTAAAATTCACTTCTCCATTGAAAACAGTAGAGTTTGATGTATCTTATACAATATCTATAATATTATATACTGTCGATCTTGCTTCTGAATTGGATATGTAATCAATAAATAATGAAACAATAAATTATGATTTAATTAAAAGTTACAAAGTGAAGCGAATAAAAATATTACTTTCTGCACATACATTTTATATATATATATAAATAATAAAAAAATTATATATATATATATAATTTTTCAACTGAATTCTAATGTAATCATCTGTTTAACATAACAGCTTGTTCAAATTTTATAAACATTATCTGTTTATCGCAAAGTAGCAATGCATATATCTTTTAGTATTTCTAATCATATCTGATTTATTATAGTTATTCATATGTGATGTGTACTTTGCACATAAATCACCACTCTATACTTATTGTCACGCTGTCCGCATTTGTTTTGAGGAGGCTTTTACATGATGCCAGCTATGATAGAAGACGGAGACTTAGAATGGGGGACAGTAGAGTGCAGTGTTTACGAGGGATCAATAGTTAAAATATGATGGTATCAAGGGGAGACACTACTGTGACAGTTTAAAAGAGTATATTTTTTTGCACTTTCTTAATGCTCGAGTCTTGAAAATATGTCTATAAAAAAGTATATTATAATTCGCATTAAGAAATTTATAATAGCGTAGCGAAGTCGGTCGCACACGAACATGCTATCTGAAAATACTCAGCATGCCAAATTACCTAATTCTAACCGACGATTTGCAGCTGACTATTTGACTTTACCCCTATTGTATTTATTTGAAAAGCGCGCAAGGCTACGTCAGTGCAAAAAACAAAGTAAAGGATTCGGAGAATAAAGAAAGTAAAGAAGAACTTGCTGGAAAGTTATTATAATTGAACGGAGTACTTTTAATGGGCTAGTTATTCGCAAACATCAGAATTCTGTAGATGAAATGTATTAAACAATTTGGGCCACTCTGAATCATAATAGTTCTAGTGACCAAAGTCACTATTGCCAGGAAGGACTAGAATTTTGATATATGAGAATATAAAAAACTGGATTGACAGCAGCACAGTATCGAGGCCGCTAGGACGAGTACTGAATTTCCGCTGCCGAGATCCGACCTCAAGAGGCGTCGCGTAGAGAGTAGAGTGTTGAAAAAATGCAGCAGCGAAACCGAAGAAACTGCCACTGTAGGAGAAGGTTCCTTATACTTACTTGGATTGGACCCACTTTGGTTTGTTACAAGAAATTCAACTATTCTATGTAACATAATTGATTTTAAACCTTTTTTTTACTTTCTTCTCTTTTTTCCGTTTTTCTCAAAACTACATTCTCGTAGCTGGCCGTCCACGTATCTTGGCCAATTTGTACCCAAATGACTTATAATTCGGACAGAATGTATATAATAATATTGTCTTCAGTTAAGCGTAGGAGTATTTTAATTGGACAATTCGTTTTTTAAAACTAAAAAAGTGAAAACTTTGTGGCAAAATTTCGAACTTTTATCTGTTAAATTGCATCAGTTTGTGGTACATTTATGTTTCAAGAAATTCGTACGTTTAACTGAACGTACGTGCCTCCTTGGTTTCCGGGACTGTTCGGCTTGATTTATTTTTCGGTATTCTTTGTGGGCGTGGTGCGCCCTTTTCCCACCTAACAGCGGCGGAATTCCCGGTCAGTGTTCGCTGACCGGATTACATAATGTGCATCGTTACAAATATATAATATTATTAGATATTGTATTTTCGTAATTATTATAAAGATAGCATGAGAGTGAAGTAAGATATTGATGCACTTGCTAGCTGTAAACAAATTCTCCTTAGTCCTTACTTTTCACCAACGTATGCAACATTATTTATCTATATCATAAAACGAACAACTTTACCGAAGCAAAGCATTCCAGAGATAATGTGAATAATCCACTGATACTCAACGTGAAAGCTTTGTTACTTCTTTGTAATAAGATCAAGATCAACTTCTGTATCTCCAACGGAGCTAGGTACCATAGAGCATTGTACCTATAGAAAAGGTGGCATGGAATTGATAAATATAATTTGAGAATATAAAAAAAACGTAGCATTTCCATTGTTGAAAATTATTCAAATAACAATATAAGCCTCACAGAAATATCACTTACACGGTAAGAAATACAAAATTATTATAATCCATAATTTCCTGTCCGGTATAGTTGGCTAAGAACATGTATGCAAAAATGAAACATACAAGAATAAGATGTACTAATGTTTCTTCTATGTTCTGCATATCTGGTTCAATGTGAAATATCTGAAAACACAGCCATTGTGCAATTAAGACCTTAGCATTTATAATAATATTTATAACATCTTCAAAATTTATTCCTTCATTTTCTTCAAAATCATTTCTTATGCAATTTCTAGCGAATTTTTCTATTGCATAAACAGATTGCATAAATAGAAAACAGTTTTACTAACAATCGGCCAATTCGGTTCTGTAAATTGCGATAATTTTTGAAGAAAGAGAGCCTTGTACGAATAACGGCCGATAAATACGTGTCCACATATGTATGTAGTGTGAACTTCATAAGGAGAAGCCGACACATATTGTACAGGGTATATATCTTCTTATTGATAATTTCTTTCGCATCAAAGCAAAATGTTATGGTAGTCGTTATGTTACGTAGGTGTCTTATAAGTAATATTGAATGTAAGAAAACTTACTCCATAAAGATTGAAACTCACGCAAAGCACAGTAACCATTATTACAACGAAAAGTGATCGATCCATGCTACTCACAAGGAATTTGGCAAACCTTTAAAAAATGCATGTTATTAGATTAAAATAAGTTACTACGAAATAATTTAATTAAATTTTAATTGCATGTATGATCATTTTTAATTAACTACATTTTTTAAATTAAGGACAACAATTGCGCCATACAGCAACAAGGTGCCTGAAAATTGTAATTCCTTTAACCCTGCCGTTTTCTGTATTGATGCATAGTATTTAATGTCCTTACTAATTGACAGTATTGTACAGAAAAATAATAAGTTTTTCATTACTTCATGGACATTATCGCTAATAATATATATAGTATATATATAGTAGTATACTTACTCTGTAGCTTTGCGATGAATGTCTATGGCACAGATTAGCTTCTTGTAAATCATAGTTTTATGTTTTAAGGTAATACTTTGTAACGTAGTAATCGTTATTATTTGTTCAAAACGGTAGCTGTAAATAGTATCTTCACCATAATTATATCTATTTTCTAAACTTTATGAACTACCTATTTTTCTACACAATGTGAATAAATCTCTAGTTTGAATTTTTATATATTTCTTTACCTAGCAATTCTAAACATTCCACAGATATGTTTGAAACATGATAACATCATTGTTCCTACTGCTAAGAATACAAGTGCTCCTACAGAAGTAGCGACGTTTAGATGCAGAAGAACTAAATAAGAATATTTTTCTTCTACCGCGAAATATTTGCTCACAAGTGCTACCACACGGCCCACATAGGTCCCATTGTGGGGCAGAATCACATCAAAAATGTACGGCCAACATTGTATTGCAACAAGAACAGACTGATTGCACACTACAATTACTAAACATTTTTCTTTTAGAGAAAGAACAAAAGCTACATATATGCATGAGCAATATAATACAATACAAAAAAATTAGTAAATCCTGACTTCTTAGTAAATATTATAATCAAATTTATAATACTTCAATGCTAAAATTACTAAATAATTACAATAGTAAAAATTACAACGAGTCTTTTTCTTACTTATACAGGCGATCGTTATTCGTTTTCCAATGTTCCCGTAGTTATCATAGATAGCAATTTCATTCTCATCCTTTAGCCTATTGTAAATGTATTGTAATTGCTCCAATAAATATCTTATCTATCGTATTAACAATATTTTATGCTGCATAGCATTATAAAGTATGAAAGAAACTAACTAGTTTCTTTCATATCAACCTTTATTTGTAGCACTTTATTAAGGTTCGGAAGAAAGAAAGAAATAACTCACAGCTTCTCTGTTAAGCCAAAAGGCGATATACAGAATCGCATAAAAAGTATAATATGTTGAAAAACAAAGCAGATTAATACTAAATTCAAAGCTATATTTTGCAAAGCAAAGCCTTGAAAGCTATAATTAAAAAATTATTGGGAATTATTTGCGTCAAAAATCATTACCTCATCTAAATAACATGTAAATTGTAAAATAGCAAACACTAGGATTACAAATATTTACTTACCATTAATGCAACAACGCTCATCAAAATACTAAGATAGATTGTTCTCAGAAATCGAGCAAGACCTGATTGTTGATAAGGCCATAAGCCAACAAGGAGTAGTTCAATTCGATTGAAGTTAAAATACCGTTCCTGAACAGAGATCCACATTTTACAAGCTATCCTCAGTTTATGGAGTTTCGTTGGACTATAAAACATTCTGTGACAATTTTTGAAACTCTTTCTCTCAAAGAAACAATTGCGTATTATATATTCATGTAACATTATATACAATTGTGTCAGTGTTTCGCCAACGGAAATTATGTAAGTATGTATAAACGGAGTAGAAGGTAGCACATAGCGTGATAGATATACTCGCAGGACACCTACCCCGAGAGGGAGACAATGATTAAGCGATCAATATTACACTGAAGGGAATTCAACATCTGTGCACTTTCCCGAGAAAAAAATTCGTAGAATAATATCTTGATCGAAACCCACGCATGCGTAATTCACCTTTCCTTTAACGCAAGAATTTCATGCGTTTCAGTCCACTTCGTGCATTCGTAAAGTTCACTTCTCCATTGAAAACAGTAGTGTTTGATGTATCTTATATAATATATATAACATTATGTGAAACGGTGATTAAGTGATGAATGTCAGCAGTTTCTAGCAGGTATCTCTTTCTTATCGCACAACTTTTTTTATTGCAAATTAATTAGACTACACTTGAGTTAACTCAGAAGAATCTATAGTTATTGTCTTCAACATCTAACTATGTTATGTTATTTTTTCGTATAGTAATGCATTAATGTCGATCTTGCTTCTGAATTGGATATGTAATCAATAAATAATGAAACAAAAATTAAGATTTAATTAAAATTTAGTAGAAATTGAAGCGAATAAGAATATTACTGTACATACATTTTACTTATATATAATTTTACAATTCAATTCTAATGCACCATTTCTATAATGCAGCACTTCGCAATAATAAACATTACATTTTTATCGCAAGATTGCAATGCATAAACCTTCTATTATTTTTATTCGTATCTGTGATGTGCAACTTGTACATAATATATCATCACTCTATATCTATCATCTACACTGTTGGCTTGACAATGTTCTTACGCAAAAACAGTGTCAACTGCGACTGAAGACGGAGATGTAGAGTGAGGGACATCAGAATTCACTATGTATAAGATGTTAATATGTGTAACCGGACGGCTTTAATGCATTTGCCAGTACAATTCTTGCATCATAATTACAAAACTAAATAATAAAATAATCGACATTTTTTTATTAATGTATACTTCTTTATTGGCGTCATCTTTAATAATATCTTTATTGGTATCATGCTTGAATGTACATATTTAAATTATTATTTAAATTATTTAAATTATTTAAAGTAAATATCAAACAAGGATCTAAAGATATCAGAAATGTTCGGTATTCGAATATTTTAAAGAACTTTCTAGAAAATTGATGGAATCTGTTGCACGAGAGATTAATACCTCATTTGCTTTACTTGTTTTGCTCGGCACTCGGAAATAACATATTCGGTGGTCTCACTCGCTATCACCATAGTTCTCGCGTGCGATAGAAGGAGAAAGCGCATCATTTCGCGGAGCAAACAACTCTTTCTATCGCCGCGGCTACACGGTTATCGTTCCAAATTTTATCAATCGATTGCGAGATAAATGTTAGACAAATTGGTTTGGATCAGATTATATTTTTTTCGTAGTATAGGATATAAAGAAAGTTATAGTTTTTCCAAGTATAGGGATGCAAAGGAAGAGGCGGAGTCCATTACTCCATGTACCACATTTTAAATAAAAAAAGTATTGCCAAGGTACATAGTTAAGAATTTATTTCTGGGCGCGTGTGCGTGTTCATGCGCGTGTGCGTGTTCATCATATTATATATTAATTATTAATACAGTAATGAAGAACCTCTTCAAGAGACATAATGATACATCAAATGAAGAAATTCGTGATATTGCACAGTGTCGGATATGAGGAATCTAGGGACTGTGAAAACTGATATATCAATGATGACTAAAAAATATATGTGACGCACTATTTACTATTCGCACAATCTCTTCGTCTAATGGATATAATAAGAATGTATACTCTTCCAACCAAAATAATAATTAGAAAATAACGTTTTATTTATTACAATTCTTTTGTTATTAACTTTTTAATAGAGAACGAGCGACGGCTGAAACTTTTTATACTCTGTAAGATGACTTTAGCAACATATTAAAGTAAAGTATTATAAAGTAAAAGTCATTGGAGCTGCCATCCTAAACTGATTATTTACCGAAATGTTCGGCAGATATCACTTCTCTTAAGTACATCTGACATTTAATTCAGAAGAATCTAAATTTATTGTTCTTAATCATCTCAATATGTTACGCTATTACTTCCTACGTTCTTGCATCTTAAATTAATCATATAGAATAAACAATGCTAAAATAAATATTGTTTTAATAACATACTTCTTTCTTAATTTAATAATATCTTTGCACGCATCATTACTGAATTTAATATATAACTTACTTGCTTATTTAAATAACTTATTAACATACTTAATATTTAAAATATTATAATATTTCAGTTATGAATCATTTCATCTCTTTTTAGAAGACGAATTGAATTGTATGAGTTGCAAACGTAAACACTAATGAAATTTTTATTATTGATTATTTTATTATAATACTAAATTTGTCGTACATATTTCAGCAATGCGATTGACACATATTAAATCAACAAGCTTTCTTCGAATAATACATTCGATACATTGAAATATGAGAAACTTGAGGCTTTTTGTCAGCATAACTGATTGTATCCATAGATACAATCGACGTACTCTTCTACTATTAAATATTTAGAATGTTGATAATAGTTTTCTTTAAAATCGTAATGTTATGTATAAAGTAAGCAAAGAAAAACATTTTTTGACTATAAGTCAAAAAATATTTTTCTTTGCTTACTTTATACATAACATTACGATTTTAAAGAAAACTATTATCAACATTCTAAATATTTAATAGTAGAAGAGTACGTCAGTATTTTCTCCCAGTTTTATATCTATCTATTCTGTTCTAATATACCATAACTTATATATAAAACACGTTTATCTGTTCGTTATTACTACATAGACAGCATGATAGTGAAATAAGATATTGATGCGCTTGCTAGCTGCAAAGAAATACATTCTGTTTGAGTTTTGAACAACGTATGCAACATTATTTATGTATATCATAAAACGAACAACTGTACCGAAGCAAAGCTCTCTATAGATAATGTAAATAATCCACTGATACTCAACGTGAAAGCCTTGTTACCTCTTTGTAATAAGAACAAGGTCAACTTCTGTATCTCCAACGGTGCTAAATACCATGGAGTATTATACCTATGGAAAATATGGCATAGAATTAATGATTTGAGAAGTATAAAAAAATATACTAGCGCAATCATCAATGAAAATTATTAAAAATATTAATAAAAATATAAGCATCACAGATAAAAATATCGCTTACACGGTAAGAAATACGTGATTATTATAATCTGTAATTTCCTGTCCGATATAGTTGGCTAGGAACATGTATGCAAAAATGAAACCTATAATACTAAAATGCATCAATGTTTCTTCTATTTCCTGCACAGCTAATTTATTGTGAAATATCTAAAACACAGCCATTGTGTAATTAACATCTTAATATTCTATGATATCTAACATCTATAATAATATTAATTATAACATCTACAAAAGTCATCATTTCTTATGCAATTTCTAGTGAATTTCTACTATTGCATAAACACAAAGTTTTACTAGAAAAACTTTATGTTTATGCAATTAGTTTGATATTAAGAGAGATAATCTAATTTCTTAATATTTTAAAATAATTCTTAAAGGATACTTATCTTCTTATTAATAGTTTGTTTCGCATTAAAGTTTGCAAAATGTTACGTAGGCTTATAAATAATATTAAATGTCAGAAAACTTACTCCATAAAGATTGAAACTCACGCAAAGCACATACATCATTATGACAACGAAAAGTGACCGATCCATGCTACTCACAAGGAATTTGGCAAATCTTTAAAAAATGGATACAATTAGATTAAAATAAGTTACCACGAAATAATTTAATTAAAGTTTAATTGCATGATCATCTTTAATTAACTACATTATTTTAATTAAGTACAATAATTGCTCCATGCAGCAGCAATTTGCCTGACAATTATAATTCCTATTACCTCTCTCGTTCTCTGTACTGATGCATACTATTTTATGTCTTTAACAACTGTCCAACATCATTTTTGTAACACGAGTGTGAATAATTATTTCCCATGTATTTTTGCTTGCTAAACATCCGTTATTCCAATTTGACTATTACATCACAATTTTGAGAAAAATTGCGTCAAAAAGCTCAAAACCGGTGATTGTGAGGGTTTTTATGACGCTAGCAAATTTGTCTCTCAAATTTCGGTTACGCCATGTGAAAGTGCCATCTTTTAGCTGTGAAATGCGCGTTGTTTCATTTCGGTATCATTTTTCGTTGTCGAGATATTTCACAATAGTTCAGGTTCTGAAGATTATGTACGACTAACTGCACAGAAACAACAGTGTTGTTTGTAGATGGCAGATTAGAAGTCGAGCAATGTTATATGGAAACATATTCGCGCGTGTCTGCATTTATACACACACACGCGCGCGTGCTCGCGAAACGCATACACCATTACACACATACGTATATTCTTTTATAATCTTTCTGCCTACTCTATTCTATCAATTTTATGTTGCTTTTTGATGCAATATGATACTATTAAATTATATAAGTATAAAAACACCTACTTTCCACATAACGCAGCATTAAGAAGGAATGACTTTTCTATGGGAAGAAGAGCTATTTTCAAATGGCTATATCTCGAAACCGAAAAATCAAACCGAACTGAAACAACGCGCATTTTAAATCTAAAAGTTCGCACTTTCGCATGGCGTAAATTTGGGGAAAAAATTTGCTGCCGGTGCTACAACGTCATGAAAACTCTAAAAATTGTCGTTTTTGGCCATTTTTCTCTGTGACGTGAGCCAATTTGGAAAACGGATTTGTGTTTTCCAAATTGGCTCACGTCACGGATTTAGCAGACAAAAATACATCGGAAATGACTATTCATACTCGTGTTACAAAAAGAGGTCAAATTTTGTCGGACGGTGTAATTGACAGCTCCCAGAAAAATAATACGTTTTTCATTACTTTATTGACATTATCAGTAATAATGTATATATTATCATATTAATACACACGCGCGCGCGCGCGCACACACACACACACACATACACACTTAGTAACATAAATACTAACTCTGTAGCTTTGCGATGAATGTCAACGGCACAGATTAACTCCTTGTAACTCATAGTTTTATTTTTTAAAGTAATACTTTGTAACGTAGTAGTCGTTATTGCTTGTTCAAAACGGTAGCTGTAAATAGCATCTTCACCATAATTATACTTGACTTGACCCCTTGACTTGACACTTACCCCTATTGTATTTATTTGAAAAGCGCGCAAGGCTACGTCAGTGCAAAAAACAAAGTAAAGGATTCGGAAAATAAAGAAAGTAAAGAAGAACTTGTTGGAAAGTTATTATAATTGAACTGAGTACTTTTATAATGGGCTAATCATTCGCAAACATTAGAATTCTGTGGATGAAATATTAAACAATTTGAGCCACTCTGAATCATAATAGTTCTAGTGACCAAAGTCACTATTGCCAGGAAGGACTAGAATTTTGATATATGAGAATATAAAAAACTGGATTGACAGCAGCACAGTATCGAGGCCGCTAGGACGAGTACTGAATTTCCGCTGCCGAGATCCGACCTCAAGAGGCGTCGCGTAGAGAGTAGAGTGTTGAAAAAATGCAGCAGCGAAACCGAAGAAACTGCCACTGTAGGAGAAGGTTCCTTATACTTACTTGGATTGGACCTACTTTGGTTTGTTACAAGAAATTCAACTATTCTATGTAACATAATTGATTTTAAACCTTTTTTTTACTTTCTTCTCTTTTTTCCGTTTTTCTCAAAACTACATTCTCGTAGCTGGCCGTCCACGTATCTTGGCCAATTTGTACCCAAATGACTTATAATTCGGACAGAATGTATATAATAATATTGTCTTCAGTTAAGCGTAGGAGTATTTTAATTGGACAATTCGTTTTTTAAAACTAAAAAAGTGAAAACTTTGTGGCAAAATTTCGAACTTTTATCTGTTAAACTGCATCAGTTTGTGGCAAATTTATGTTTCAAGAAATTCGTACGTTTAACTGAACGTATGTGCCTCCTTGGTTTCCGGGACTGTTCGGCTTGATTTATTTTTCGGTATTCTTTGTGGGCGTGGTGCGCCCTTTTCCCACCTAACAGCGGCGGAGTTCCCAGTCGGTGACAGATTACAAAATGTGTATCGTTACAAATATATGATATTATTAGATATTGTATTTTCGTAATTATTACAAAGATAGCATAAGAGTGAAGTAAGATATTGATGCACTTGCTAGCTGTAAACAAATTCTCCTTAGTCCTTACTTTTCAACAACGTATGCAACATTATTTATGTATATCATAAAACGAACAACTTTACCGAAGCAAAGCATTCTAGAGATAATGTGAATAATCCACCGATACTCAACGTGAAAGCTTTGTTACTTCTTTGTAATAAGATCAAGATCAACTTCTGTATCTCCAACGGTGCTAGGTACCATGGAGCATTGTACCTATAGAAAAGGTGGAATGGAATTGATAATTATAATTTGAAAATATAAAAAAACATAGCATTTCCATTGTTGAAAATTATTCAAATAAAAATATAAGCATCACAGAAATATCGCTTACACGGTAAGAAATACATGATTATTATAATCCATAATTTCCTGTCCGGCATAGTTGGCTAAAAACATGTATGCAAAAACGAAACATAAAATAATAAGATGAGACAATGTTACTTCTATTTCCTGCTTATCTGGTTCAATGTGAAATATCTAAAAACACAGTCATTATGTAATTTACACCTTAACATCTATAATAATATTTATAATAATAACATCTATAATAACATCTATAATAATAACATCTCCAAATTCATTTCTTCATTTCTTCAAAATCATTTCTTATGTAATTCCTATCGAATTTTTCTATGGCATAAACAGAAAGTTTTATTAAAAAACGTTCGTATTATGCAAGTAGTTTATTATTTACGGAGAGAGAATGTTTTCTTAATATTTGAAAATTGTTATTAGAATAGTTATCTTCTTATTGATAATTTGTTTCGCATCAAATTTTGCAAAATGTTACGTAGGTGGCTTATAAATAATATTAAATATAAGAAAACTTACTCCATAAAGATTGAAACTCACGCAAAGCACAGTAACTATTACGACAACGAAAAGTGACCGATCCACGCTACTTACAAGGAATTTGATAAACCTTTAAAAAATGGATATTATTAGATTAAAATAAGTTACCACGAAATAATTTAATTAAATTTTAATTGCATGTATAATAATTTTTAATTAACCAAATTTTTTAAATTAAGTACAACAATTGTCATACAGCAACAAGGTGCCTGAAAATTGTAATTCCTTTAATATAAAGATGTTGTATTCTTCTATTTGCCAAATGGTTGAATTATACAAAATGAATGTAGTTAAAAATTCTTCTTATTCGACTATTTTTGGCATAACCATTTATTGACAATTCTCACGACGTTTTGACCATTGGTTCTGGTCTTCCTCGGATGTATTTTTATTGCGGTTTTCTTCTTTTTTGGTTCTTTCTTAATAGACTGTCTTTACGTGCGTATATGTAAGAATTGTTGATACATCACCTGAGGAAGACCAGAACCAATGGTCAAAACGTCGTGAGAATTGTCAATAAATAATTATGCCAAAAATAGTCGAATAAGACGAATTTTTAACTAGGTACCTTCATTTTGTGTAATTCCTTTAACCCTGCCGTTCTCTGTATTGATGCATGGTATTTAATGTCCTTACTAATTGACAGCATTGTACAGAAAAATAATAAGTTTTTCATGGACATTATCGCTAATAATATATATAGTATATATATAGTAGTATTTTTACTCTGTAGCTTTGCGATGAATGTCAACGGCACAGATTAACTCCTTGTACATCATAGTTTTATTTTTTAAGGTAATACTTTGTAACGTAGTAGTCGTTATTGCTTGTTCAAAACGGTAGCTGTAAATAGTATCTTCACCATAATTATATCTATTTTCTAACCTTCATGAAGTAACTATTTTTTTACACAATGTAATAAATCTCTAGTTTGAATTTTTATATATTTCTTTACCTAGCAATTCTGAACATTCCACAGATATGTTTGAAACATGATAACATCATTGTTCCTACTGCTAAGAATATAAATGCTCCTACAGAAATAGCGATGTTTATATGCAGTAGAACTAAATAAGAATATTTTTCTTGTACCGCGAAATATTTGCTCACAACTACTAACAAGTGGCCCGCATAAGTCCCGTTTTCGGGCAGAATCACATAAAAAATGTACGGCCAACATTGCATTGCAACAACAACAAACTGATTGCACACTGCAATTACTAAACATTTTTTCTTTTAGAGAAACAACAAAAGACACATATATGCATGAACAACATAATACAATACAAAAAACTTAGTAAATCCTAATTTCTTAGTAAATAGTGTAATCAAATTTATAATACTTCAATGCTAAAATTACTAAATAATTACAATAGTAAAAATTACAACGAGTCTTTTTCTTACTTATACAGGCGATCGTTATTCGTTTTCCAATGTTCCCGTATTTATCATAGATAGCAATTTCATTCTCATCATTTAGCCTATTGTAAATGTATTGTAATTGCTCCAATAAATATCTTATCTATCGTATTAATAATATTTTATGCTGTATAGCATTATAAAGTATGAAAGAAACTGGTTACATATCAACCTTTATTTGTAGCACTTTATTAAGGTTCGGAAGAAAGAAAGAAATAACTCACAGCTTCTCTGTTAAGCCAAAATGCGATATACAGAATCGCATAAAAAGTATAACATGTTGAAAAACAAAGCTGATTAATAATAAATTCAAAGCTATATTGTGCAAAGCAAAGCCTTGAAAGCTATAATTAAAAAATTATTGGGAATTATTTGCGTCAAAAATCATTACCTCATCTAAATAACATGTAAATTGTAAAATAGCAAACACTAGGATTACAAATATTTACTTACCATTAATGCAACGACGCTCATCAAAATACTAAGACAGAGTGTTCTCAGAAATCGAGCAAGACCTGATTGTTGATAAGGCCATAAGCCAACAATGAGTAGTGTAATTCGATTGAAGCTAAAATATCGTTCCTTTACAGAGATCTTCATTTTACAAGCTATCCTCAGTTTATGGAGTTTCGTTGGACTATAAAACATTCTGTGACAATTTTTGAAACTCTTTCTCTCAAAGAAACAATTGCGTATTATATATTCATGTAACATTATATACAATTGTGTCAGTTTTTCGCCAACGGAAATTATGTAAGTATGTATAAACGGAGTAGAAGGTAGCACATAGCGTGATAGATATACTCGCAGGACACCTACCCCGAGAGGGAGACAATGATTAAGCGATCAATATTACACTGAAGGGAATTCAACATCTGTGGACTTTCCCGAGAAAAAAATTCGTAGAATAATATCTTGATCGAAACCCACGCATGCGTAATTCACCTTTCCTTTAACGCAAGAATTTCATGCGTTTCAGTCCACTTCGTGCATTCGTAAAGTTCACTTCTCCATTGAAAACAGTAGTGTTTGATGTATCTTATATAATATATATAACATTATGTGAAACGGTGATTAAGTGATGAATGTCAGCAGTTTCTAGCAGGTATCTCTTTCTTATCGCACAACTTTTTTTATTGCAAATTAATTAGACTACACTTGAGTTAACTCAGAAGAATCTATAGTTATTGTCTTCAACATCTAACTATGTTATGTTATTTTTTCGTATACTAATGCATTAATGTCGATCTTGCTTCTGAATTGGATATGTAATCAATAAATAATGAAACAAAAATTAAGATTTAATTAAAATTTAGTAGAAATTGAAGCGAATAAGAATATTACTGTACATACATTTTACTTATATATAATTTTACAATTCAATTCTAATGCACCATTTCTATAATGCAGCACTTCGCAATAATAAACATTACATTTTTATCGCAAGATTGCAATGCATAAACCTTCTATTATTTTTATTCGTATCTGTGATGTGCAACTTGTACATAATATATCTTCACTCTATATCTATCATCTACACTGTTGGCTTGACAATGTTCTTACGCAAAAACAGTGTCAACTGCGACTGAAGACGGAGATGTAGAGTGAGGGACATCAGAATTCACTATGTATAAGATGTTAATATGTGTAACCGGACGGCTTTAATGCATTTGCCAGTACAATTCTTGCATCATAATTACAAAACTAAATAATAAAATAATCGACATTTTTTTATTAATGTATACTTCTTTATTGGCGTCATCTTTAATAATATCTTTATTGGTATCATGCTTGAATGTACATATTTAAATTATTATTTAAATTATTTAAATTATTTAAAGTAAATATCAAACAAGGATCTAAAGATATCAGAAATGTTCGGTATTCGAATATTTTAAAGAACTTTCTAGAAAATTGATGGAATCTGTTGCACGAGAGATTAATACCTCATTTGCTTTACTTGTTTTGCTCGGCACTCGGAAATAACATATTCGGTGGTCTCACTCGCTATCACCATAGTTCTCGCGTGCGATAGAAGGAGAAAGCGCATCATTTCGCGGAGCAAACAACTCTTTCTATCGCCGCGGCTACACGGTTATCGTTCCAAATTTTATCAATCGATTGCGAGATAAATGTTAGACAAATTGGTTTGGATCAGATTATATTTTTTTCGTAGTATAGGATATAAAGAAAGTTATAGTTTTTCCAAATATGGGGATGCAAAGGAAGAGGCGGAGTCCATTACTCCATGTACCACATTTTAAATAAAAAAAGTATTGCAAAGGTACATAGTTAAGAATTTATTTCTGGGCGCGTGTGCATGTTCATGCGCGTGTGCGTGTTCATCATATTATATATTAATTATTAATGCAGTAATGAAGAACCTCGTCAAGAGACATAATGATACATCAAATGAAGAAATTCGTGATATTGCACAGTGTCGGATATGAGGAATCTAGGGACTGTGAAAACTGATATATCAATGATGACTAAAAAATATATGTGACGCACTATTTACTATTCGCACAATCTCTTCGTCTAATGGATATAATAAGAATGTATACTCTTCCAACCAAAATAATAATTAGAAAATAACGTTTTATTTATTACAATTCTTTTGTTACTAACTTTTTAATAGAGAACGAGCGACGGCTGAAACTTTTTATACTCTGTAAGATGACTTTAACACTTTCACGACATATGTGAAAGTAAAAGTCATTGGAGCTGCCATCTTAAACTGAATATTTACCGAAATTTTCGGCAGATATCACTTCTCTTAAGTACATCCGACATTTAATACAGAAGAATCTAAATTTATTGTTCTTAATCATCTTAATATGTTATGCTAGTAATTCCTACGTTTTTGCATCTTAATTATATAGAGTAAACAATGTCAAAATAAATAGTGTTTTAATAACATACTTCTTTCTTAGTTTAATAATATCTTTGTACGCATCATTACTGAATTTAATATATAACTTACTTACTTATTTAAATAACTTATTAACATACTTAATATTTAAAATATTATAATATTTCAGTTATTAATCATTACATCCTTTCTTAGATGAAATGAATTGAGTTGTATGAACTGCATACGTAAAAACTAATGAAATTTTTATTATTGATTATTTTATTATAATACTAAATTTGTCATACATATTTCAACAATGCGATTGACATATTAAAATCAACAAACTTTCTTCGAATGGTACAGTCGATACGTTGAAATATGAGAAATACTTCAGGCCTGATTTTGTTAGCATAACTGATTGTATCTATGAGTCAACTAACGTTTGTTTTCGCTTACTTTATACATAACAGTACGTTTTTGAAAGAAAAATATTATCAACGTATTATTATTAACTTTTCAGCTGTTTAAGTTAGTAGAAGAAAACGTCGATATTTTCACTCAGTTTTATATCTATCTATTCTAATATATGATATTATTGGATGTTATATTTTTGTAATTATTAGAAAGATAGCATGAGAGTGAAGTAAGATATTGATGTACTTGCTAGCTGCAAACAAATTCTCCTTAGTACTTTTCACCAACGTATGCAACATTATTTATGTATATTATTAAACGAATAACTTTACCGAAGCAAAGCATTCTAAAGATATTATGAATAATCCACCGATACTCAACGTGAAAGCCTTGTTACTTCTTTGTAATACAATCAAGATCAACTTCTGTATCTGTAATGGGGCTAGGTACCATGGAGCATTGTACCTATAGAAAAGGTGGCATGGAATTGATAAATATAATTTGAGAATATAAAAAAACGTAGCATTTCCATTGTTGTAAATTATTCAAATAAAGATATAAGCATCACAGAAATATCACTTACACGGTAAGAAATACACAATTATTATAATCCATAATTTCCTGTCCGGCATAGTTGGCTAAGAACATGTATGCAAAAACGAAACATACAAGAATAAGATGTACCAATGTTTCTTCTATTTCTTGCTTATCTGATTCAATGTGAAATATCTAAAAACACAGCCATTGTGCAATTAAGACCTTAACATCTATAATAATATTTATAACATCTTCAAAATTTATTCCTTCATTTTCTTCAAAATCATTTCTTATGCAATTTCTAGCGAATTTTTCTATTGCATAAACAGATTGCATAAATAGAAAACAGTTTTACTAACAATCGGCCAATTCGGTTCTGTAAATTGCGATAATTTTTGAAGAAAGAGAGCCTTGTACGAATAACGGCCGATAAATACGTGTCCACATATGTATGTAGTGTGAACTTCATAAGGAGAAGCCGACACATATTGTACAGGGTATATATCTTCTTATTGATAATTTCTTTCGCATCAAAGCAAAATGTTATGGTAGTCGTTATGTTACGTAGGTGTCTTATAAGTAATATTGAATGTAAGAAAACTTACTCCATAAAGATTGAAACTCACGCAAAGCACAGTAACCATTATTACAACGAAAAGTGATCGATCCATGCTACTCACAAGGAATTTGGCAAACCTTTAAAAAATGCATGTTATTAGATTAAAATAAGTTACTACGAAATAATTTAATTAAATTTTAATTGCATGTATGATCATTTTTAATTAACTACATTTTTTAAATTAAGTACAACAATTGCTCCATACAGCAACAAGGTGCCTGAAAATTGTAATTCCTTTAACCCTGCCGTTTTCTGTATTGATGCATAGTATTTAATGTCCTTACTAATTGACAGTATTGTACAGAAAAATAATAAGTTTTTCATTGCTTCATGGACATTATCGCTAATAATATATATAGTATATATATAGTAGTATACTTACTCTGTAGCTTTGCGATGAATGTCTATGGCACAGATTAACTCCTTGTAAATAGTAGTTTTATTTTTTAAGGTAATACTTTGCAACGTTGTAGTCATTATCGCTTGTTCAAAACGGTAGCTGTAAATAGTATCTTCACCATAATTATATCTGTTTTCTAGACTTTATGAAGTAACCATTGTTCTACACATACAATGTGAATAAATCTCCGGTTTGACTTTTTATATATTTCTTTACCTAGCAATTCTGAGTATTCCACAGATATGTTTCTCATATGATAACAGCATTGCTCCTATTGCTAAGAATACAAGTGATCCTACAGTACTAGTGATGTTTAGATGCAGAAGAAGTAAATAAGAATATTTTTCTTGTACCGCGAAGTATTTGCTCACAACTGCTAACAAGCGGCCCGCATAGGTCCCGTTTTTGGGCAGAATTACATCAAAAATGTACGGCCAACATTGTATTGCAATAAGAACAGACTGATTGCATACTGCAACTACTAAATATTCTTCCTTTTAGAGAAACAATACAAGATACATACCCAGTAAACAATTTGTTAGCAAACTGCCGACAGATTGGCGACAGATTCGAACAGGATCTGTCGACAGATCTATACATATATCCGCATTCGGCTTATAATCTGCTAGCAGAACCTGCTCAGCAGATTCTGTCAGCAGATTGGCAGCAAAGAGCGAACAGAATCTGTAGTACATTCCATTTAAATACATTGGAATGACAAATTCTGCTCGATTTCTGCCGTCAATCTGTCTTTATATTCTGCTATCAAAACCTTGTATTTCTACTAGCAAGCTGCTGACAGAGTCTGTAGCAGATACTACATAAAATCTGCTCTTTGCAGATTTGCTATCTGGGTACATGAACAATATAATACAAAATACAATACAAAAAATCAGTAAATCATACCATCTTGTAAATATTGTAATTTAATCTATAATACTTCAATGCGAAAAGTACTAAATAATCACAATAATAAAAATTAACAACAAGTCTTTGTCTTACTTATAAGGCCAATCGTTATTCGTTTTCCAATGTTTCCGTATTTTTCATAGATAGCAATTTCGTTCTCATCATTTAGCCCATTGTAGATGTATTGAAATTGCTCCAAGAGATATCTTATCTATCGTATTAACAATATTTTATGCTGCATAGTATTATAAAGTATGAAGGAAACTGTTTACATATCAAACTTTTTTTGTAGCAATTTATTAAGTTTTGGAAGAAATAAAGAAATAACTCACAGCTTCTTTGTTAAGCCAAAAGGAGATATACTTAATCACGAAAAAAGTAAAATATGTTGACGCACAAAGCAAATTAATAGTAAATTCAAAGGAGTATTCTACAAAACAAAGTCTTGAAAGCTGTAATTAAAAATTTATTGGGAATTATTTGCTTCAAAAAATCATTGCCTCATCTAAATAACATGTAAATTGTAAAGTAACAAACACTAGGATTACAAATATTTACGTACCATTAATGCGACAAAGCTTATCAAAATACTAAGACAGAGTGTTGTCGGAAATCGAGCAAGCCCTGATTGTTGATAAGGCCATAAGCCAACAATGAGTAGTGTAATTCGATTGAAGCTAAAATATCGTTCCTTGACAGAGATCTTCATTTTACAAACTATCCTCAGTTTATGGAGTTTCGGTGGACTATAAAACATTCTGTGACAATGTTTGAAACTCTATCTCTCAAAGAAACAATTGCGTATTATATATTCATGTAACATTATATACAATTGTGTCAATTTTTCGCCAACGGAAATTATGTAAGTATGTATAAACGGAGTAGGAGGTAGCACATAGCGTGATAGATACTCGCAGGACCCCTACCCCGAGAGGGAGACAATGATTACGCGATCAATATTACGTTGAAGGGAATTCAACATCTGTGGACTTTCCCGAGAAAAAATTCGTAAAATAATATCTTGATCGAAACCCACGCATGCGTAGTTCACCTTTTCTTTAACGCAAGAATTTCATGCGTTTCAGTTCACTTCGTGCATTCGTAAAGTTCACTTCTCCATTGAAAACAGTACCCGAGTAGAAATTTTAGTTCTACATTGAACCTCGAATTCTTCATCCGAGGCGTTATTCAGTGTCTATTTAGCTACTACTTTAACACTAAAATATGTCCGAAATTTCCTTTTTTGCCGCTAGAACGTCAAAGCAGATTACGATCAAGATTATAGCCGAATCCAGGGTCAAAATAGTATTTTAATATCTGTTTGTAGGAGTTTGAGTTTCAATATAAGAGTTCTAGGTTCTATTTTCCTAAAAGTAAGTGCGTACAACTGCTAAAAGCATTAAAGTAGGCGCAAAATTTCGACTCGGGTAGGGTGTGATGTATTTTATATAATATCTATAACATTCTGTCTATAACATCATCTATAACATTATTTGGAACGGTGAAATTAACTGATGAATGCCAACAGGTTTTAGCAGGTATTTTTTTCTTATCTACTTGAATTAAGTCAGAAGAATCTAGAGTTATTTTGTAAGTTTTAAACATCTAACTATGTTATGTTAGTTTTTGGTACAGCATAATGCATTAATGTCGATTTTGCCCCTAAATTAATATCTAATCAATTAATAATGAAACAATTAATTAAAATGTAATTAAAATTTAGTGCAACTTAAAGCGAATAAGAATATTACTTCCTGCACATACATTTTATTTATATATATAATTTTTTAACGCAACTCTAATGCAAGCATTTGTTTAATGAAGCACTTCGCAAAAATATTATAAATATTACATTTTTATCACAAGAGTGCAATGCATAAACTTTCTATTATTTTTATTCGTACCTGTAATGTGGAACTTGCACATATAATATGACCACTTATAATCTATCATCCACTCTATCATTCGTATTTGGCTTGACAATACTTACGCGATATGAACTGTGATTGAACACGGAGATGTAAGGTAGGGGACATCCGAGTTCATGTAATGTGAGTAATATGTGATACTTTTAATTGATATCTTGGATACTTTCTATCTAAGGGGTCTCATCTCCGATTAGATTCAAAATTTACAGGAAGCTTCCTTGCGGCTTACAATTAAGAGTTACGATATTTTAAAGGCAAAATATGTCGTTCTTGAAGAAAATCAAGTCGTGCTTTAGGTATATAGATAACTGGTGCCACCCCCAATTTTAATAATTTTTTAATATGTCATCAAGGTCATCGCTCTGAGTGACTTTCAAAAGTTATAACCGACTCTCATTGTTTATTAAAAAGTTATTAACAAAAGAAGTTTAATGGTTTTGCATGAATTTTCACCTATCCACGCCAAACAAGAACTTGATCTTGACGTATATTATAGAGGTAAATTATAATATTTCACTTATTAATCATCACCATTCCATTTCTTCTTATCCGTAAATTTTATTCGAATGATAAATATTACATGTTTATCGTGAGAAACATTTCAGATCTGATTTTATCAATTCAACTGATTGTACCTATGAACCAACTAATGCTTTTCTTTGTTTTCTTTGTTTTCTTTATTTACTTTATAACGTTTGATTTTGAGAGAAAAATACTACCTACCTTCTAGTTTTTTGAGTTCAATGGGACAAGAGAATATCGGCATTTTCATTGAGTGTTATATATTTATTTACTCTATTCTATTTATATCTATTTCTTCTATTCTAATTTGATATTATTGGATATGTTATATGTTCGTTATTATTGCAAAGATAGCATGAGAGTGAAGTAAGATACTGATGCACTTACTAGCTGCAAACAAATGTATTTTCCTTAATTTATCTTTCTTCTTATTTTTGAACATTGCACGTACGTATTATTTATATATCTGTAAATGTATAACTTTACCGAAGCAAAGCACTCTAGAGACAATGTGAATAATCCACCGATAGTCAACGTGAAAACTTTGTTATTTCTTTGTAATAAGAACAAGATCAATTTTTGTATCTGCAGCGGTGCTAGATACCATGGAACATTGTACCTATGGAAAATATGACATAGAATTAATAATTTGAGAAGCATAAAAAATATACTAGCGTGTTCATGAATAAAAATTGTGCAGTTAAAAATATGAGCATTGTACGTAAAAATGGAGCTTACACGATAAGAAATACGTGATGATTATAATCCGTAATTTCCTGTCCGATATAGTTTCCTACGAACATGTATATAAAAATAAAAATTATAAAAAGGAGATGTTCTGTTGTCTTTTCTATTTCCTGCATAGGTGATTCAATCTGAAATATCTAAAACACCGTCATTGCGCAATTAATACATTAACATCTATAATAAATATCATCTATAATAACATAAATAACATCTATAATAATATTGGTAAAACTATCGAATAGGAGAGCCCACTCGTATGACCTTGACATGTGTTATAAACACCCCCCTGAGTAATCCGCAAAAGATTTTAGTTGTCGTTCGTTGTTTATTAAAAAGTTATTAACAAAAGCAGTGGCTTGTTAACAAAAGCAAGGCTTCTTAGGACAATGTTCTTGACAACATATGTGAATGACAAGATTGACCGAGGGAAGTCCCCTATTTGGTAGTTTTACTATAATATTTATAACATAACATCTTTAAAATTTTCATTTCCAATACAATTCTTAGTAAATTTATAAACCTTTGTGTTTAAGCAATTATTATAGAATCATATTTTGAATCTAATTTCTTAATATTTTAAAATAATTTTTAATAGGCTATTTATCTTTTTATTGATGGTTTCTTTTGTATCAAATTTTATAAACTTACGTAGATAGCTTATAAGTAAGTCTCGAATGTAAGAAAACTTACGCCATAAAGATTAAAACTCATGCAGAGCACAATAACCATTATGATAATGAAAAATGATCGATCCATGCTTTTCTCAAGAAATATGGCAAACCTTTAAAAAAATGGATGTAATTAGACTATAATAAAAGTTGCTACAAAATATTTAATTAAATTTTAATTGCGTCTTTTATCAAAGGATAATCTTTATTTAACTACACTTTGTAAAATTAAGTTGTTCCATACAGCACACAGTACTTTGTAATACCTAAAACTTGTAATTCCTATCAGCACTCGTTTTTAGTATTGGTTCGTACTATTTTAAATGTTTAGACTGATTCATAGCTACCCGGAAAGGAATACGTTTTACATTGTTTTATCCATGTTATCGGAAATAATGTATTATCATATAAATACTAACTCCGTAGCTTTGCGATGAATGTCCACGGCACAGATAACCTCTTTGTAAACCATGGTTTTATTTTTTAACGTAATACTTTGTAACGTGATCGTTATTGCGTGTTCGAAGCGATAGCTGTAAATAATATCTCCGCAATAATTATCTTGGTTTTCTACATCTTATGAAGTAAAAACCTTTTTTTGTCACAATGTGAATTAAAACTCCCCATTTTGAGTTTTTAAATAATTCTTTACCTAGCAATTCTGAACATTCCACAGATATGTTTAAAACATGATAATAGCATTGTCCCTATCGCTAAAAATGAAAATCCTCCTACAACAGCGACTGCGTTTAGATGCAGAAACACTAAATAGAAGTGTTTTTCTTGTATGGCGAAGTATTTAGTCACAGTTACTATGAGGTGGCGCGCGTAGGTCACATTTTTGGGCATAATCATATCAAAAATGAATGGCCAACATTGCATTGCAATAAGACAAGCCAGATCGCATATTGCAACTACTAAATATTATCTCTTTTAGAGAAATAATAAGACACATACATGTATGAGCAATATAATATAATACAATACAACAAATCAGTAAATCATAAAATATTGTAACCTAATTTACAATACTTCACAAATTTCTAAATAATCACAATGATAAACATCAACAAGTCTGTTTCTTACTTATGAAGCCGACTGTTATTCGTTTCCCAATGTTTCCATATTTGTTATAGATAGCAATTTCTTTCGAATCCTTTAGCCTCTTGTAGATATATTGAAATTGCTCTAATAAATATTTTATCTATCGTATTAACAATATTTTATGCTGTATAGCATTATAAAGTATGAAAGAACATTTTTACATATCATACTCTATTTGTTATTTACAATTTATTTAATTTTAGAAAAAATAAAAAACTAACTTACAGTTTCTATGTTAATCCAAAAGGAGATATACTTAATCAGAAGAAAAGTAAAATACATTGACATACAAAGCAAATTAATAGTAAATTCAAAGGAGTATTCTACAAAATAAAGTCGTGAAAGCTGTAATTAAAAATTTATTGAGAGTTATTTACTTCAAACCTCATTGCCTCATCTAAATGACATGTAAATTGTAAAATAGCAAACACTAGCAGGATTAGATATATTCACGTACCACGAATACGATGAAGCTTGTCAAACTACTAAGACACAACGCTGCCTGAAATCGAGCAAACCTTGATTGGTGATAAGGCCATAAGCCAACAGCGAGTAATAAAATTCTATTCCAGCTGAAGTACCGTTCTTGGACGGAGATACTCATTTTATAAATGATTCTGAGTTTATCGAGTTACGTTTGACTGCAAAATATTTTGTGACGGTTCGTGAAACCTCATCTCGCATAGGAGCACTTGCGAATTATATAATCATATAACATTATATAACATTGTATCAATTTTCTTTACCAAAGTAAATTGCCACGCAAATTGTTTAATAAAATAGACAGAGTATAAGATAGCACATAATGCGATCGATACACTCATACTTTGTCACCTACTCCCGAGAAGAAGACGACGATTAAGTGATCAATATAATGTTGAGGGAAATTCGACACGTGGTTACTTCTCACGGAAAAATATTCGTAAAATAATATCTTGGTCGAAATTCACATGCGTAGTTTACCCTTTTTTTAACGGCAGAAGTTCATGCGTTTCATTCCAATGTGTGCATTCGTACAGTTCACTTCTTCGTTGAAAACAGCAGTGTACGATATATCTTAAAAATATCTATAACATTACTTGAAGCCGCGGTATTAACTGATAAATAACAGCAGTTCTAACAGGTTTCTCTTTTTTATCTGCATTTGAGCTAACTCAAAAGAATCTAGAATTTGATTTTAAATATCGAAAAATTTATATTTAAGTATTTATATATAAATATTTATGCTATTATTTTGTAACAAATTTCCATCAAGTGCATTAATACCAACGATACCAACTTTGCTATTGAACTTGATATTTAACCAATTCATGATGAAATAATCAATTAACATTTAATTAAAGTTTAATACAAATTTTAATAAGCAAACAAGAATATTACTTCCTGCACATATATTTTACTTATATATATATAAATGTTTTATATAAAACCGTAGATAAACGGCACCGTACACTGCAGAGGCTTCAAAGATTCCTAAATCGTGCGTCAAGAGCAGATCTGTGCTTTTGCAAACTTACGATAAACGCGATGTAAAATAGTAACAGATTGTCTCTAAGTCCAATTTGCGTTAGTACGTATTGTAGTGAATACGTTGCTCTTATTTGTTCATTTTTTGAAATTCTCTCTTTTAAGATCTCCTCTTTGTTGCTGCAACTACTTCCAATCACGATATCAAGAACATAAAGTTTTACAACTTTTCTTCCTGCAGTATACTTGCTGAATAAAGTTCTTTCATATACGTTTTTTATTCGTGTCTCTCACGTTTTACGTTTTCCATAAAATTCACAACAGTAGTATAATATAGTAGTAGTATAGTGGATTTAAGGTTTATAGTTATTTATCTACGTGGGATCCCATGTAAATATAAATACCCTTTCATCTAAAACGAATGCTTAGAAAATTATGTTTCACTGATTAAAGTTTTTAAGTACCTTTTTAATAAAGAACGGACAATAACTAAACCTTTTTGACAGTTATTCAGTAAAATGACTTCAATAACGTATGTGTCAAAGTGAAAGTTATTTGAGTTAACTTGCCTAACTGAATTATTACCGAAATGTTTTATAAATATGTCTTTACTTAACTATTTGCTCAACTGAATAATTATCGAACGTTTTAGTAAATATCACTTTGCTTAATTATATCTGACAGTTACTTCAGAAGAACCTAAATTTATTGTTTTTAATCATCTTAATATCTTACACTATTAATTCATACGTTCTTGCATCTTAATTATATAGAATAATTAATAAATAATGCTGAAATAAACATATTGTTTTACTACCATATATTTCCTTATAGAATACAATATCTTCGCAAGCTCGATCACTGAATATTTAATATTTACTTTACTTCTTCACATAATTAAGTAACATACTTAATATTTAATACTTAATACTTAATATTTAAATTACTATAATATGTCACGTATTAATCATCACCATACCATCCCTTCTTATTCGCAACTTTTAGTCGAATGATAAATTTTATACGTTTAAATGTGAGAAAAACTTCAGACCTGGTTTTGTCTGTTTATCTGATTGTACCTACAAGTCAAATAATATTTCTCTTTGCTTACTTTATGCATAAAATTATGGTTTTGAAAGGAAAATGCTACCAATCTTCTTAGCAACTTCCTAAGTTTTTGAACTCAATGTGAGATAAGAGAATGTCGGTATTTTCGTTTCCAGTTTTATATCTATTTACTCTATTCTAATGTACGATATTATTGGATGTGTTATATTTTCGTTATTATTAGAAAGAAAGCATAAGAGTGCAGTAAGATACCGATGCACTTACTAGCTGCAAACAAATATATTTTCCTTAGTTTACCTTCCTCCTTACTTTTGAACAATGCACGTACGTATTATTTATGTATATCATTAACTGTATAACTTTACCGAAGCAAAGCACTCTATAGATAATGTGAATAATCCACCGAGACTTAATGCGAAAGCTTTGTTACTTCTTTGTAATAAGAACAAGGTCAACTTCTGTATCTGCAACGGTGCTAAGTACCATGGAGTATTGTATCTATAAAAAACATGGCATAGAATTGATAATTTGAGAATTATAAAAAGATGTACGAGCGCTTTCATCACTGAAAATTACATAAATAAAACTGTAAGAACCACAGATAAAAATATTGCTTACACCGTAAGAAACATATGATTATTATAATCTGTAATTTCCTGTCCAGCGTAGTTGGCTACAAACATGTATATAAAAATAAAAATGATAAGAAGAAGATGTCCCATTATCTTTTCTATTTCTTGCACAGGTGATTCAATTTGAAATATCTAAAACATTGTCATTGTGCAATTAATACCTTACATCTCTAGTAATTATCTATTTATTATAATAATATATCTTTGAAATTAATCATTTCATATGCAATTTCTAGCAACTTTTTAAAATTTTATGTTTAAGCAATTAGCATGATATTAGAATTTAGTTTCTTAATATTTTAAAATGATGCTTAATAGAGTATTTATCTTCTTATTACCAATTTTTGTCGAATTTTTTTCGTATTAAATATTGCAAAATGCTACGTAGATCACTCCTAAGTAATATTGTATGTAAAAAACTTACTGCATAAAAATTCAAACTCATACAAAGCACAGTAATCATTGTAACAAAGAAAAGTGATCGTTCCATGTCGCCCACAAAAACTTTGGCAAACCTTTAAAAAATGGAATAATATAATTAAATTAAAATAAGTTACTATGAAATAATTTAATTTTACAATTAAATTCTAATTGTATGTTTGACCATTTGTATTTCACTACATTTTTTCAATTATCTGCAATAATTGCTCCATACAGCTGCAAGTAGTATTAAAATTGTAATTCTTATTAGTTCTCGTTCTCTGTATTAATGCATACTATTTTATAATAATATATAATGATAGCTGCCAGAAAAATCCCGTTCTGTTATCGAAGTCATTGGTAATAATGTATACATATTATCATATAAATACTAACTGCATAGCTTTGCGATGAATGTCCACGGCATAGATCAATTCCTTGTAAATCCTTGTTTCATTTTTTAAGCCAATACTTTGTAACGTAGCCAGTATTGCTCGGTCAAAGCGATAGCTGTAAATAGTATTTCCGCTATAATTATATTGGTTTTCTAGATCCCATGAAGTAAAAACTGTTCTTCTCACAATGTGAATAAATATCCGTTTTCCGATTTCCTGATTTTATTTCTTTACCTAGCAATTCTGAACATTCCACAGATAAGTTTGAAACATGATAACAGCATTGTCCCTACCGCTACGAATGCAATTGATCCTATAGCAAGAACTGCGTTTAGATGCAGAAGAAATAAATAGAAATCTTTTTCTTGTACGGCGAAGGAATTAGTCATGACCTCTATGAAGTGATGCGCGTAGGTCTCATTTTTGGGTATAATCATATCCAAAATGTATGGCCCACATTGTATTGCAGTAAGATAAACATGATTGCATATTGCAACTACTAAACATTATCTTTTTTAAAGAAACAATAGATACATATATGCATGAGCAATATAATACAATACAACAAAGCTTAATTTCTTGCAAATATTGTAATGTTTATAATACCTACTTCATTACTAAAATTACTAAATAATCACAATTTGAAAAATTAATATGTTGTTTCTTACTTATAAGGGCGATCGTTATTCGTTTTCCAATATTTCCATATTTGTTATAGATTGCAATTTCTTTCGAATCCTTTAGCCTCTTGTAGATGTCTTGAAATTGCTCCAATGCATATCTTATCTATCGCATTAACAATATTTTATGCTGCATAGCATTATAAAGTATGAAAGAAAATGTTTACATGTTATATTATACTTTATTGCTGGAATTTATTTAGGTTTGAAAAAAATTAAAAAATAGCTCACAGTTTCTATGTTAAGCCAAAAGGAGATATACTTAATCAGAAGAAAAGTAAAATACGTTGACGTACAAAGCAAATGAATATTAAATTCAAAGGAGTAATCCGTAAAACGAAGTCTTGAAAGCTGTAATGAAAAATTTATTGAGATTTGCTTCAAATATTTGCTTCAGAAATCATAGCCTCATCTACATGACATATAAATTGTAAAATAGCAAACACTAGGATTACAAATATTCACGTACCATTAATATGACGAAGCTTATCAAAATACTGAGAAAAAATGTTGTCTGAAATCGAACAACTTGTGATTGTTGATAAGGCCACAAGCCAACAGCGAGTAATATAATTTTATTGTAGCTGAAATACCGTTCTTGGACGGAGATACTCATTTTACAAACGATCCTGAGTTGATCGAGATACGTTTGACAGAAAAATATTTTGTGACGGTTCGTAGAACCTCATTTGCATAAGAGCACTTGCGAATTATATAATCATATAACATTATATAAAATTGTATCATTTTTCTTTACCAAAGTAAATTGCCACGCAAATTGTTTAATAAAATAAACAGAGTATAGGATAGCACATAATGCGATCGATACACTCATACTTTGTCACTTACTCCCTAGAAGACGACGATTAAGTGATCAATATAATGTTGAGGGAAATTCGACATGTGGTTACTTCTCACGGAAAAATATTCGTAAAATAATATCTTGATCGAAATCCATGCATGCGTAGTTTATCTTTTCCCTAACGCAAGAATTTCATGCGTTTCATTCCACTTTGTGCAGTCGTACAGTTCACTTCTCTGTTAAAGACAACAGCGTGCGATGTATCTCAAAGATATCTATACCATTACTTGAAGTCGCGGTAATGACTAATAAATACCAGCAGTTTCTTGCAGGTATAGCTTTTTTTCATATGCATTTGGATTTACTCAGAAGAATCTAGAAGTACTGTTTTTAAATATCGAAATATGTTATTGTTGAGAAAACTAGTTTAAACTTCGCGCTAATTCTGCTCAATTGTCTCGGGAAGATTCGGGCATCAAATATCGATAGACAAATATCGGCACGACGAGACGCGTAGCGATGTATTCGACCCTTTTCTCACGCGACCGTTGTAGCGAGCGAACGTACTGAGCGAGCGAACAAATAAGTGGATCCACTGGCGGATAGTTACTGGCGAATAGTTTACCGATATAGAATTAAGGCGGATTTGTGCACAGATCTGAAAAACGAAAAAGGCGACTGATATCTGGAAGTCACGGAATCAATCGGATGAGTAGAAATTTTTCTTTAATTTGATTTATGAGATTCTTTGCTTGAACAAAGCATGGGCTATTTTTGTATTTTCTTTTCTTGTGACTTTGAGGTTCACACGTATATTTTCTTGCTTATTTGTATGTGATTGATATATAATTATTTGAAACTGTTTGAATGTATTGTTACATATTTTTCGTAATTATATATATATACATTTTCTTTTGTTTATTGAAATACTGAACACATTTATTTATACCTTATCTCGCACATTTGTAAAGGGAAATAATCAAATTTCAACAGTTATGTTATTATTTTATACTGTCAAGTGCATTAATGCCGACTTTTGTATTTATATTTGTACACTCTGTTCGCATTTGTTTTGACGAGACTCTTACATGATGCTAACTATGATAGAAGACAGAGACTGAGAATGGGGGTCAGTAGAGTGCAGTGCTTACGAGGGATACTGATCTACTACTGGTAGCTACTGGTTAGGAGCGTTAGGAGGGATCAATAGAAATGTGACGACATTAAGGAAAGACGCTAATGTGACGATTTAAAAAATCTATTTTTTTGCATTTTCTTAATGCTTGAGATTTTGCAAATATGTCCATAAATAGTATATTGAAATTCGCAATGAGCTAAAACCTTCTGTAGATTAATCGGGATGTGATCTCTATAATTTTATACATAGAATAAATAATGCAAAACTAATATTGTTTTAATACCATATATTTCCTTCTAGATTTACAATACCTCACAGGCACGATTACTGAATATTTAATATTTAATTTACTTCTCCAAATAATTTATTAACATACTTAATATTTAAATTACTATAATATTTCACGCACGTAATATTTCCCATTATCATATCATTCCTTCTTATCCGCACATTTTATTCGAATGATAACTTTTATACGTTTAAATATCAGAAACACTTCAGATTTGGTTTTGCAACTTATCTAATTGTACCTATAAGTCAATTAATGTCTCTCTTTGCTTACTTTATGCATAACGTTATGGGTTTAAAAGAAAAATACTACCAAATCTCTTACCATTTTCCTAAGTTTTTAAGGTCAATGGGAAGAAAATATCGGCATTTTCATCTAGTTTTATATCTATTTACCCTATTCTAATATACGGTATTATTGGATGTTATATATTCGTTATTATTACAAAGATAGCATAAGCGTGAAGTAAGATACTGATGCACTTACTAGCTGCAAACAAATATATTTTCCTTAGTTTACCTTCCTCCTTACTTTTGAACACTGCATGTACGTATTATTTATGTATATCATTAAATATATAACTTTACCGAAGCAAAGCACTCTATGGATAATGTAAATAATCCACCGATACTCAATGTGAAAGCTTTGTTACTTCTTTGTAATAAAAACAAGGTCAACTTTTGTATCTGCAATGGTGCTAAGTACCATGGAGCATTGTATCTATAGAAAATATGGTATTAGAATTGATAATATGATTGTTAATAACTTAACTTAAATTGATTGAGAATAATAAAAAGATATACGAGTACTTTCAGCACTGAAAATTACACAAATAAAAATATAAGCATCACAGATAAAAATCAAGAAACACGGTAGTGTCTCGCGCCAAGTATATTACTTACACCGTAAGAAATATATGATTATTATAATCCGTCATTTCCTGTCCAGCATAGTTAGCTACAAACATATATATAAGAAGAAAAATGATAAGTTGAAAATGTCCCACTGTCTTTTCTATTTCTTGCATAGGTGATTCAATTTGAAATATCTAAAACATTGTCATTGTGCAATTAATACCTTACATCTCTAGTAATTATCTATTTAATATAATAATATATCTGAAATTAATCATTTCATATGCAATTTCTAGCAACTTTTTAAAATTTTATGTTTAAGCAATTAGCATGATATTAGAATTTAGTTTCTTAATATTTTTAAATGATGCTTAATAGAGTATTTATCTTCTTATTACCAATTTTTGTGGAATTTTTTTCGTATTAAATATTGTAAAATGCGTAGATCATAAGTAATAGTGTATATACAAAACTTACTCCATAAAGATTCAAACTCATACAAAGTACAGTAATCATTGTAACAATGAAAAGTGATCGTTCCATGCCGCCCACAAAAAATTTGGCAAACCTTTAAAAAATGGATGTAATTAGATCAAAATAAGTTACTTCGAAATAATTTAATTAAATATTAATTGCATGTTTGACCATCTGAATGTAACTACATTTTTTTACTTAATTGCAATAATTGCCCCATACAGCAACAATTAGCATTAAAATTTTAATTCCTATTAGTTCTCTGTATTGATGCATACTATTTTATGTTTATAGTGATAGCTTCCAGAAAAATACCATTTTTCATTGCTTTCTCGACGTCATATCAAAATAATAATGTATACATATTATTATATAAATACTAACTGTATAGCTTTACGATGAATGTCCACGGCATAGATAAACTCCTTGTAAATCATGGTTTTATTTTTTAAGGTAATACTTTGTAATGTAGTAGCCGTTATTGCTTGTTCAAATCGGTAGCTGCAAATGATATCTTCGCTATACTTATATCGGCTTTCTGACTTTATGCAGTAACCATTTATCCTCAATGTGAATAAATCTACGTACTGTGGTTTTATATAATTCTTTACCTAGCAATTCTGAACAATCCACAGATATGTTTAAAACATGATAACACCGTTGTTCCTATCGCTAATAATGCAAGGGATCCTACAGCCATAACTGTGTTTAGATGCAGAAGAAATAAATAGAAATATTTTTCTTGTATGGCGAAGTATGTAGTCAAAGCTACTATGAAGCGGCGCGCGTAGGTCTCATTTTTGTGCATAATCACATCAAAAATGTATGGCGCACATTGTACTGCAGTAACACAAGCTTGATTGCATATTGCAACTACTAAACATTATCTCTTTTAGAGAAATAATAAGATACATACATGCATGAACAATATAATAAATTCAACAAAACGGTAAATCATCAAATATTATAATCTAAGTTATAATACTTCAAAACTTTTTAGATAAAGCTTTAGATAGATAATGACAAAAATCAACACGTTTGTTTCTTACTTATGAAGCCGACTGTTATACGTTTTGCAATATTGCCATATTTGTTATAGATAGCAATTTCTTTTGAATCCTTTAGCCTCTTGTAGATGTATTGAAAGTTATCCAATAAATATCTTATCTATCGCATTAATAATATTTTATGCTGCATAGCATTAGAAAGTATGAAAGAAAATTTTTACATATTATACTTATTTGTAGAAATGTATTTAGTTTCGGACAAAATAAAAAAATAGCTTACAGTTTCTATGTTAATCCAAAAGGAGAGATATTTAATCAGAAAAAAAGTAAAATACGTTGACGCACAAAGCAAATTAATAGTAAATTCAAAGGAGTATTCTACAAAACAAAGTCTTGAAAGCTGTAATTAAAAATGTATTGGGATTTATTTGCTTCAACAAATCATTGCCTCATCTGTATGACATGTCAATTGTAAAACAGCAAACACTAGGATTAGAAATATTCACATACCATTAATGTGATGATGCTTATCAAAATACTAAGCAATAATGCTGTCTGAAATCGAGCAATCTTTGATTGTTGATAAGGCCATAAGCCAACAGCGAGTAATATAATTCTATTCAAGCTGAAATACCGTTCTTGGACAGAGGTACTCATTTTACAAAGCGATCCTTAAGTTAACGAGTTACGTTTGACTGCACAATATTTTGTGACGGTTCATGGAACCTCATCTCGCATAGAAGCACTTGCGAATTATATAATCATATAACATTATATATATATAATTGTATCAGTTTTCTTTACTAAAGTAAAGCAATTGCCACGCAAATTGTTTAATAAAATAGACAGAGATATAGGATAGCACATAATGCGATCGATACACTCATAATTTGTCACCTACTCCCTAGAAGAAGAAGTAAGTGGACAATATAATGTTGAAGGAAATTCGATGTAGTTACTTCTCACGGAAAAATATTCGTAAAATAATATCTTGGTCGAAACCCACGCATGCGTAGTTCACCTTTTCTTTAACGGCAGAATTTTATGCGTTCCATTCCACTGTGTGCATTCGCAAAGTTCACTTCTCCGTTGACAGCAGCGTGCGATATATCTCAAACATATCTATAACAGTACTCGCAACCGCGGTATTAACTGATAAATATTAACAGCTTTTAGCAGGTATAGTCTTTTTATCTTCATTTAGAAGAATCTAGAGTTAAAATCGATATCTGGTTTTAAATATCGAAATATGTTATGTTATTTTATACTATCAAGTGCATTAAAATGCCGATTTTGCTATTGAATGTGATATTTAACCAATTCATGATGAAATAATAAATTAACATTTAATTAAAATTTAATACGAATTTTGGCGACCAAGAATATTACTTCCTGCACATATATTTTACTTATAAATATACATTTTTCAACTGAATTCCAATGTCATCATTAGCTTAACGGCTTGTTAAAATTTTATAAACATTACATTTTTATGGCAAAGTAGCAATGCATAAATCTTTTATTATTTCTGATTTTTATTTTTATTTATATTCATGTGTGATGTGTTTGAACATGTACCACCACTCTATACTTATTGTCACCCTGTCCGCATTTGTTTTGACGAGACTCTTACATGGTGCCAGCTATGATAGAAAACGGAGAATGGGGGTTAGTAGAGTTTACGAGGGATCAATAGATGAAATGTGACGGTATTAAGGGGAGACACTACTGTGACGGTTTAAAAACTCGATTTTCTTTTACATTTTCTTAATGCTTGAGATTTTGAAAATATGTCCATAAAGAGTATATTTTGTATTAACCTTGGTGGAAAGTTATTATAATTGAGGAACTAAGGACTTGTAATGAGCTACCATTTGCAGATATCAGATTTCTATGGGCGGAATGTATTTAGCAATTTGGACCACCCTGTATTATAGTTATAGTGACAAACCACCAGTATTGCCGGTAAGGACCAGAGTTTTGACATGAGAATATAAAACCTGGATAGGATGGACTGATAGTAGCACAGTATGGACGCTACGAGGACAAGCACCGAATATTTCCGCTACCGAGAATCGAGCGCAGGAAGCAACGTGTGAGAGTACACTATTAAAAAAATATATTTTACTGAAAAAGTACAGCAGCGAAACCGAAGAAATTCTGCCATTGAAGCAAAAGGCCTTTTATATACATCCGGATTAGACGCAGTTTGGTTTGTTACGAAACTATTCTATATAAAATAATTGCAAAACCTTAAAACACCCTTTTCGTTTTTTAAAAATAATTGCAAAGTGAAAAAGTTGTGGCTGCATTTCGAACTTTTATCTTTTGAACGACGCCATTTTGTGGCAAAGTCACGTTTCAAGAAATCCGTACGCTTAAATGAATCTATACTCCTATAGTTTAAACTGACACAAACATTTTTTATTTCGGAGATCCCGTCCAGACAGAGCACGAGCGGCCGCGCACCTCCGACATTTATGCGGAGATACACCGTACACTGCAGAGGCAAATATGAATATTTTTAACTGATACTTTTTTACAACACGTCTAACATATGTACTTCAAAAAGAGTACAATAAAATTTTTAAATAATCACTTGTATTATGTCTCGTGCAAAAAATTCACGACAAAAAAGTGTAATCCTATTTTTCCGGCCGTCACACTAGTATCTCCCCTTTTATGCACTGGATAGTTCAATTTAGCAGCTTACTACATAGAATAAATAATAATAAATTAAATCATTTTTATTGAGATATGCTTCTTTATTGATTTAAAATATCTTTGCAACCTCCGTCACTGAATAGTTAATATTTAATTTATTTAATAACATATAAATTGCTATAACTATAATATTCATATAACAATACTATATATAAACATTTCTATAACATTTTATATAACATTTAAATACAGTAATAAGTAATATATTATAATATTTCACTTATTAATCACTATTGTATTTCTTGTTATCTGCAAATTTTATGTAAATGATAAACTTTATACTTTTAACGTGAGAAACATTTCAGACCTGATTGTGTCATCTAATCTGATTGTACCTACAAGTTAATTAATCTTTCTCATTGCTTACGTTAAGCATAATGATATTAACATTATGCGGTTTTGAAAGAAAAATACTAACAATCTTCTTATCATCTTCCTAATTGTTTAAGCTCAATAGAGACTGTCGGCATTTTCGTCCAGATTAATATCTATTTCCTCTATTCTAGTATACGATATTATTGGATGTGTTATATTTTCGTTATTATTAGAAAGATAGCATAACAGTAAAATAAGATATTGATGCACTTAGTAGCTGCAAACAAATACATTCTCCTTAGTTTACCTTTCTCCTTACTTTTGAACAATGCACGTACATATTATTTATGTATATCATTAAATGTATAACTTTACCGAAGCACAGCTCTCTATAGATAATGTGAATAATCCACCGATACTCAATGTGAAAGCTTTGTTACTTCTTTGTAATAAAAACAAGGTCAACTTTTGTATCTGCAATGGTGCTAAGTACCATGGAGCATTGTATCTATAGAAAATATGGTATTAGAATTGATAATATGATTGTTAATAACTTAACTTAAATTGATTGAGAATAATAAAAAGATATACGAGTACTTTCATCACTGAAAATTTCACAAATAAAAATATAAGCATCACAGATAAAAATATTACTTACACTGTAAGAAATATATGATTATTACAATCCGTAATTTCCTGTCCAGCGTAGTTGCCTGCAAACATGTATATAAAAAGAAAAATGACAAAAAGAAGATGTCCCATTGTCTTTTCTATTTCTTGCAAAGATGATTTAACTTGAAATATCTAAAACACGGTCATTGTACAATTAATACCTTAACATCTGGAATAATATTTATATCTTTAAAATTCATCATTTCCTTTGCAAAATTTAGTGAATTTAAAAAATTATTTTAATTAAAGTTTTTTTAACCTTTGTATTTAAGTATTTAGCATGATATTTAGAATTTATTTTCTTAATATTTTTAAATGATTCTTAATAGGATATTTATCTTCTTATTAAAAATTTTTTTCGAATTAAGTATTGTAAAATTCTATGTGGATCACCCCTAAGTAATATCGAATGTAAAAGCTTACTCCATAAAGATTCAAGCTCATGCAAAACACAGTAATCATTGTAATAACGAAAAGTGATCGTCCTATGTTATTCATAAAAAATATAGCACACCTTTAAAAAATGGATTTAATATAAGTAGATTAAACTAAGTTAACACTAACTAATTTAATTAAATGGTAAAAGTTTACCTTTACACACCACCCTCCAACGGACTTTCGATTGACCTTGATCTTGACCTTGACCCCTAAGGATGTCAAGGCCATTGACCTTTTCCGTCGGTCATTGTTCATTAAAAAGTTATTAACAAAAGAACGTCGATAAGGTGAGCAGTAAGAGAATGAAGTATGAGAATTTGTTGTAAATTAGTAACGAAACAAGTTTGACTAATTATGCACATAAGGAGACATAAGTTTCGAAAATATAGTAGTTTTTTTTTAATATGAACGAACAAAATTTATTTAAAGCAGTGAATCATTAATATATAGAATAGTTTGTTTATAAATACAAAGTATTCTTTATTTTAACCAAAAGCACAAAACAGGGAAATACAAATTATTTTCTGCTTTAATCGAAATTAAAGACTTTTTCGAAACTACTTTAATCGAAAGTAAAAAAATAAGTTTAATTAAAAAATTTTTTAATTGGATTAAAATTTAGATCTAGCATCTCTTTAAAATAAACATTGTAACTGTATACACGGCTGCGTCTAAGTCGTCCAAATTCCTACAAAGTATAAACTTTATACTATAAAGAACAATAATATTTATGTGACATAGTTATCAATTAACATTAAAAGAATTACCTCATGATTTAAATAACGAAATTTTTAACTTTGCGCTTCCTCTCATCTGTATATGCATTTTTTAAGGTAAAAGCCAAAATGTCATGCAAAAATTCCTCGGAAATTGCATATATATATATATGCAAAATTTATAATAATCATTCGATTATGATCCTTAAAATTTTTATTCCAAAACATTTGTCGTATGAATTTAGGCCATGTATTCGCATTACCAACAACATCTTGGACCGCAAGCCAAGGATTATTATTTGTTTGTTCAACTGAATATACCATTATTTATATAATTATTGGAAAATTAATCGAACACTTAACGCACTGACTATACGACACACTGGTTACATTTGATTTCTGACAATATAAGAATATGACCGTGAATATTTGTATATAATCATTGCCATAAATACAGGCAAAGCCCGTCCTCCTGCAAATCTATCTCAAAGGTACAAGTCTAATCCAACCCGTGTCCAAGAAGTAACAGAATCAGTATTAAATTTATATTGTTAATAACTTTTTACTGCACAATGAGCGACGGGAATGGTCAATGAACTTGACATCCTTAGGGGTCAAGGTCAACCGAAGGTCAGTTGGAGGATGGTGTGTAAAGGTAAACTTTTACCAATTAAATTTACTTGTATGTTTGACCATGTTTATTTAACTACATTTTTTAATTATCTGCAATAAGTGCCCCATACAGCAGCAATTACTATTAAAATTGTAATTGTCCTATTACTTCTCGTTCTTCGTATTGATGCATACTATTTTCTGTCTATAATGATAGCTTCCAGAAACATATGTTTTCCATTGCTTTATCGATGTTAGTGGTACTAATTTATGCATATCTATAATAATGTATACATTATCATCTAAATACTAAAAACTAACTCCGTGGCTTTGCGATGTATGTCTACGGCATAGATTAACTCCTTGTAAATAATAGTTTCATTTTTTAAGGTAATACTTTGTAACGTGGCCGGTATTGCTCGGTCAAAGCGGTAGCTGTAAATAGTATTTCCGCTATAACTATATCAGTTTTCTAGGTACTATGAAGTAAAAACATTCTTCTCATAATATGAATAAATATCCGTTTTCTGTTTTTCTACTTTTATTTCTTTACCTTGCAATTCTCAATATTCCACAGATATGTTTGAGACATGATAACATCATTGTTCCTGTCGCTAAAAATGAAACTCCTCCAACAGCACTGGCTACGTATAGATGCAGAAGAAATAAATAGAAATATTTTTCTTGTATGGCGAAGTCTTTAGTCATATGTACTATAAAGCGCTGCACGTAGGTCTCATTTTTGGGCATTATTATATCAAGAATATATGGCCAACAAAGCATTACAATAAAACAAGCCAGATTGTATATTGCAACTACTAAACATTATCTCTTTTAGAGAAACAATAAGATACATGCATGCATGAAGAATATAATATAATACAAAAAATTAGTAAATCCTAATTTCTCAGTAAATATTGTAAGGTAATTTATAATATTGCAATGCTAAATAATCACAATGATAAAAATTAACAAATCTGTTTCTTACTTGTAAGGCCGATCGTTATTCGTTTTGCAATGATCGCATACTTGTCATAGATAGCAATTTCTTTCGAATTCTTTAGCGTCTTGTAGATGTATTGAAATTGCTCCAATAAATATCGTATCTATCGTTTTAAACATAAGTTATACTGCATAGCATTATAAAATATGAAAACAGTTTTTACGTTCATACTTTATTTGTTAGTTACAATTTATTTAGTTTTAAAGAAAATAAAAACCTAACTTACAGGTTCTATGTTAATCCAAAAGGAGAGATGCTTTATTATAAGAAAAGTATAATATGTTGACATACAAAGCAACTGAATATTAAATTCAAAGGAGTAGTCCGCAAAAGACAGTCTTGAAAACTGTAATTGAAAAGTTATTGGGATTTATTTGCTTCAAAAATCATTGCCTCGTCTAAATGACATATAAATTGTAAAATAGCAAATGCTAGGATTAGAAATATTCCCGTACCAAGAAGACGACGAAACTTGTCAAAATACTAAGAAATAATGCTGTCTGAAATCCAACAAGCTTTGATTGTTGATAAGGCCATAAGCCAACAGCGAGTAATATAATTCTATTATAGCTGAAGTACCGTTCATGGAAGGAGATACTCATTATACAAATGATCCTGAGTTTAATGAGTTACGTTTGACTGCACAATATTTTGTGACTGTCTTGAAACCTCATCTCGCATAGGAGCACTTGCGAATTATATAATCATATAACATTATATATAATTGTATCATTTTTCTTTACCAAAGAAAATCGCCATGCAAATTGTTTAATCATATAAACGGAGTATAAGGTAGCACGTAATGCGATCGATATACTCATAATTTGTCACCTACTCCCGAAGAAGACGAGGAGTAAGTGATCAATATATGATGAAAAAAACTCGACATGTGGTTACTTCCCACGGAAAAATATTCGTAAAATAATATCTTCGTCGAAATCCACGCATGCGCATTTCACCTTTTCTTTAACGGTAGATTTTCATGCGTTCCATTCCACTGTGTTCATTCGTAGAGTTTACTTCTCCGTTGAAGACAGCAGAGTGCGATGTATCTCAAAAATATCTATAACAGTACTCGCAACCGCGGTATTAACTGATAAATACTAACAGCTTCTAGCAGGTATAGCCTTTTTTATCTGCATTTGAGTTAGAAGAATCTAGAGTTAAAATCGATATCTGGTTTTAAATAACGAAATGTGTTATGTTATTTTATACTGTCAAGTGCATCAAAATATCGATTTTGCTATTGAATGTGATATTTAACCAATTCATAAGGAAATAATAAATTAACATTTAATTAAAATTTAATACGAAGTTTAGCGACCAAGAATATTACTTCCTACACATATATTTTACTTATATACAGGGTGTCCCGGGTTTTAACCGACAAACTGCGGGAGCATATTCTACTAGTGGAAATAAGAAAAAATTCTTATATCGAGTTTGCTTAGAAATGCTTTATTACAAAGTTATAAACCAATATTGAAAAGAAATATGAGATAAGTAACAACGGATTTTTTCACAAAAATATAAATTATCTACGCAATGATTTAGTGACGCATTTCAAAATGTTGTCCTTGCACATCGATACAAGCTAGACATCGACGTAGTACAGAATTTGTTACAGTACGACATTCCTGAAAATTTTGTTGCATCTCAGTAACTGAATTAGTAATTCGTTGCTTTAAATCTATCTGGTACTCTCCTGTTAGGAAATCTACGTTAATACTCTCGTACGGCAGCTCGTGCATTTCCGTCACAGAATCCGTACACGAAATGAATATCAGTGTATTCCTCATTTAAAAACACTTTTGGCATTCTGATAGTAATTGCTAGTTGACACGACGATTGAAATCTAACGGCTACTGTTGTGAAAGTAACAATCATACTGAATCGTTTCAACATAGTGAACATGAATACATGTGAATACACATAACATAAACATCTTCGACCTTCCAAATTCTACACTATGTTCCGTTGTTACTTATCTCATATTTCTTTTCAATATTGATTTATAACTTTGTAATAAAGCATTTCTAAGCAAACTCGATATAAGAATTTTTTCTTATTTCCACTAGTAGAATATGCTCCCGCAGTTTGTCGGTTAAAACCCGGGACACCCTGTATATACATATAATTTTTCAACTGAATTCCAATGTCATCATTTGTTTAACGGCTTGTTAAAATTTTACAAACATTACATTTTTATGGCAAAGTAGCAATGCATAAATCTTTTATTATTTCTGATTTTTATTTCTATTTATATTCATGTGTGATGTGTTTGAACATGTACCACCACTCTATACTTATTGTCACCCTGTCCGCATTTGTTTTGACGAGGCTCTTACATGGTGCCAGCTATGATAGAAGACAGAGAATGGGGGTCAGTAGAGTTTACGAGGGATCAATAGTTGAAATGTGACGGTATTAAGGGGAGACACTACTGTGACGGTTTAAAAACTCGATTTTCTTTTGCATTTTTTTAATGCTTGAGATTTTGCAAATATGTCCATACAGAGTATATTTTGTATTAACCTTGGTGGAAAGTTATTATAATTGAGGAACTAAGGACTTCTAATGGGCTACCATTTGCAGATATCAGAATTATATGGGCGGAATGTATTTAGCAATTTGGACCACCCTGTATCATAGTTATAGTGACAAACCATCAGTATTGCCTGTAAAGACCAGAATTTTGACATGAGAATATAAAACCTGGATAGGATGGACTGACAGCAGCAAGCAGCACAGTATAGACGCCACGAGGACAAGTACCGAATATTTCCGCTACCGAGATTCGAGCGCAGGAAGCAACGTGTGAGTACACTACTGAAAAAATATATTTTACTGAAAAAGTACAGCAGCGAAACCGAAGAAACTGCCATTGAAGCAGAAGGCCTTTTATATGCGCTTGGATTAGACGCAGTTTTGATTTGTTACGAAACTATTCTATAGAAAATGATTGCAAAACCTTAAATGCGCTTTTCATTGTTTAATAATAATTGCAAAGTGAAGAATTTGTGGCTACATTTCGACCTTTTATCTTTTGAACGACGTCATTTTATGACAAAGTCACGTCTCAAGAAATCCGTACGCTTGACTTATGCTTTTATATAACATTTAAATATAGTAATAATTAAATTATTATAATATTTCACTCATTAATCACCATTTTATTTCTTCTTATCTGCAAATTTTATGTAAATGATACATTTCATACGTTTAATGTGAGAAACATTTCTGACCTGATTGTGTTAGCTAATCTGAATGTACCTACAAGTCAATTAATGTTTCTCATTGCTTATTTTATGCATAACATTATTGTTTCGAAAGAAAAATGCCAATTTTCCTAATTTTTTAAGTTCACTAGAGACTGACGGCATTTTCAAATTTACTCTATTCTAATATACGATATTATTGGATGTGTTATATTTTCGTTATTATTAGAAAGATAGCATAACAGTAAGATAAGATATTGATGCACTTACTAGCTGCAAACAAATAAAAACATTCTCCTTAATTTACCGTTTTCCTTACTTTCAAACAATGAACGTACATATTATTTATGTATATCATTAAATGTATAACTTTACCGAACCAAAGCACTCTATGGATAATGTAAATAATCCACCGATACTCAATGTGAAAGTTTTGTTACTTCTTTGTAATAAAAACAAGATGAACTTCTGTATCTGCAACGGTGCTAAGTACCATGGAGCATTGTATCTATAGAAAACGTGGCATTAGAATTGATAATTTGATTGTTAATAACTTAGCTTAAATTGATTGAGAATTATAAAAAGATGTTCTTTCATCACTGAAAATTACAAAATAAAAATATAAATATCACAGATGAAAATATTGCTTACAACGTAAGAAACATATAATTATTACAATCCACAATTTCTTGTCCAGCGTAGTTCCCTGTAAACAAGTATAAAAAAAGAAAAAAGACAAAAAGAAGATGTCCCATTGTCTTTCCCATATCTTGCCCAGATGATTTAACTTGAAATATCTAAAACACGGTCATTGTCTAATTAATACCTTAACATTTGGAATAATATTTATATGTTAAACATTCATCATTTCCTTTGCAAATTTCAGCGAATTAAAAAATGTTTTTTACTTAAATTTTTTTTAACTTTGTATTTAAGAAAGTAGCATGGTATTTAGAATTTAATTTTTTAATATTTTAAAATGATTCTTAATAGGGTATTTATCTTCTTATTAAAAATTTTTTCGAATTAAGTATTGTAAAATTCTATGTGGATCATTCTAAGTAATATCGAATGTAAAAGCTTACTCCATAAAGATTCAAGCTCATGCAAAGCACAGTAATCATTGTAAGAACGAGAAGTGATCGTTCCATGTTATCCATAAAAAATTTAGCACACCTTTAAAAAATGGATATAATATAAGTAGATTAAAATAAGTTACCACTAAATAATTTAATTACATTTTACTTGTATGTTTGACCATGTTCATTAAACAGTTTTTTAATTATCTGCAATAATTGCCACATAAAGCAGCAATTAATATTAAAATTGTAATTGTCCTATTAATTCTCGTTCTCCGTATTGATGCATACTATTTTATGTCTATAATGATAGCTACCAGAAACATACATTTCCTATTGCTTTATCGATATCATCGATAATAATGTATATGTGTAAATTGTCATCTAAATACTAACTCCATGGCTTTGCGATGTATGTCTACGGCATAGATTAACTCCTTGTAAATAATAGTTTCATTTTTTAAGGTAATACTTTGTAACGTGGCCGGTATTGCTCGGTCAAAGCGGTAGCTGTAAATAGTATTTCCGCTATAGCGATATCAGTTTTCTAGGTACTATGAAGTAAAAACATTCTTCTCATAATATGAATAAATATCCGTTTTCTGTTTTTCTAATTTTATTTCTTTACCTTGCAATTCTCAATATTCCACAGATATGTTTGAGACATGATAACAACATTGTCCCTGTCGCTAAAAATGAAACTCCTGCAACAGCACTGACTACGTATAGATGCAGAAGAAATAAATAGAAATATTTTTCTTGTATGGCGAAGTATTCAGTCATATGTACTATAAAGAGCTGCACGTAGCTCTCATTTTGGGGCATTATCATATCAAGAATAAATGGCCAAGAAAGCATTGCAATAAAGCAAACCAGATTGCATATTGCAACCACTAAACATTATCTCTTTTAAAGAAGCAATAAGATACATGCATGCATAAGGAATATAATATAATACAAAAAATTAGTAAATCCTAATTTCTCAGTAAATATTGTAAGGTAATTTATAATATTGCAATGCTAAATAATCACAATGATAAAAATTAACAAATCTGTTTCTTACTTGTAAGGCCGATCGTTATTCGTTTTGCAATGATCGCATACTTGTCATAGATAGCAATTTCTTTCGAATTCTTTAGCGTCTTGTAGATGTATTGAAATTGCTCCAATAAATATCGTATCTATCGTTTTAAACATAAGTTATGCTGCATAGCATTATAAAGAATGAAAAACGTTTTTTCGTTCATACTTTATTTGTTATTTAAAATTTATTCAGTTTTAGAGAAAATAAAAACCCAACTTACAGGTTCTATGTTAATCCAAAAGGAGACATACTTAGTGATAAGAAACATATAATACGTTGACATACAAAGCAACTGACTATTAAATTCTATGGAATAGTCCGCAAACCAAAGTCTTGAAAACTGTAAGTGAAAATTTATTGGGATTTATTTCCTTCACAAATCAGTGCTTCATCTAAATGACATATCAATTGTAAAATAGCAAACGCTAGGATTAGAAATATTCCCGTACCAAGAAGACGACGAAACTTGTCAAAATACTAAAACCAAACGCTGCCTGAAATCGAGCAAACCTTGATTGGTGATAAGGCCATAATCCAACAGCGAGTAATAAAATTCTATTCCAGCTGAAGTACCGTTCTTGGACGGAGATACTCATTTTATAAATAATCCTGAGTTTCTCGAGTTACGGTTGACTGCAAACTATTTTGTGACGATTCGTGAAACCTCATCTTGCATAGAAGCACTTGCGAATTATATAATCATATAACGTTATATAAAATTGTATCATTTTTCTTTGCCAAAGACAATTGCCATGCGAATTGCTTAATAATATAAACGGTGTGTATGGTACACATATACTGCCATCGATAACTCATAATTTGTCACTTACTTCCGAGAAGAAGACGACGAGGAAGTGATCAATATAATGCTGAAGGAAATTCGACATGTGGTTATTTCCCATGAAAAAATAATATCTTGGTCGGAACCTACGCATGCGTGGTTCACCTTTTCTTTAACGGCAAAATTTCATGCGTTTCATTCCACTGTGTGTATTCGTAAGGTTCACTTCTCCAACAGCAAACAGCATCGTGCGATATATCTCAAAAATATCTATAACATTACTTGAAGCCGCGGTATTAACTGATCAGTACCAGCAGGTTCTTGCAGGTACCTCTGTTTTTCCGCACTTGAGATGACTCAGTAGAATCTAGCGTTACTGGTTTTAAATATCGAAATATGCTATGTTAGTTTATACTGTCAAGTGCATTATTGCCGACTTTGCTATTGAACGTGTTTTTTAACCAATTCATGTTGAAATATAATAATAAATTAACGTTTAATTAAAATTTAATATGAATATCAGCGAACAAGAATAGTACTTCCTGCACGTATATTTTACTTATATATATATACATAGAATTTTTCAACTGAATTCTAATGTAATCATTTATTTAACGTAGCGGCATGTTAAAATTTTATAAACGTATTACATTTTTATCGCAAAGTAGCAATGCATAACTGTTTTGACGAGGCTCTTATGTGATGGCAACTATGATACAAGACGGAGACTGAGAATGGGGGTCAGTAGAATGTAAGGTTTACAATGGATCAATAGTTCAAATGTGATATTAAGGGGAGACCCTAATATGACGGTTTAAAAATATCGATTTTTTTTCATTTTCTTAATGCCCGAGGTTTTGAAAATATGTCAAAGAAAAAAAAATATGTCAAAATGTGTATATTAAAATTAAATCAATTATAGTAGAATGACCGACGTTGGCCGCATCTAGCTGCATGCTATCTGAAAATATTCGGCGTCTCAAGGTACCTAATTCTAAACGACGATTTGTAGCTGACTCTATGACCTTATCCTCATTATATTTATTTGAAGAGACTGCAGGATTCAGTGCAAAAACCGATGCAAGGGATACGAATGTAAAGAAAGAGAGTAAATTACTGACAAAATATATTTTGCTGGAAAAATACAGCAGTGAAACCAAAGAAACTGCCGCTGAAGCAGAAGGCCTCTTATATGCACCCGGATTAAACACAGTTTGGTTTGTTACGAAACTCAACTATTCTATATATAATAATTGTAAAACTGTAAATGCGCTTTTCGTGTTTTAAAACTAATTAAAGAGTTAAAAATTTCGAGCACAAATTCGAACTTTTATCTTTTGAGCGATGCCATTTTGTAGCAAATTCACGTTTCCAGAAATCTGTACGCTTAACTGAATTTATACTCCTATAGTTAAAATTGACACAAACATTTGTTATTTCGGTGATCCCGTTTAGACAGAGCACGAGCGGCCTCGTATCTCCGACTTTTATTTGCTGAGATACTGTACACTCCAGAGGCAAATATGAATATTTTTAACTGATTCTTTTTTTACAACACGTCTAACATATGTACTTCAAAAAGAGTAAAATAAAATTTCAAAATAATCACTTGCATTATGTCTTGTGCAAAACATTCACGACAAAAAAGTGTAATCCTATTTTTCCGGCCGTCACACTAGTATCACCCCTTTATGTACTGTATAGTTCAGTTTAGCAGCTTACTACATAGAATAAAGTATAATAAATTAAATAATTTTTATTGAGATACGTTTCTTTATTCGTTTAAAATATGCAAGCCTCATTACTGAATAGTTAATATCTAATTTCTTTATTAACATTTAAATTGCTATACCTATAATATTTATATAATAATAATTTATATAAGCATTTATATAATAACATTTAAATAATTTAATACTTAAATTACTATAATATTTCACTTATTTAATTATCACCATTTCATTTTTTCTTATCCGCAAATTTTTTTCGAATGATACATTTTATACGCTTAATGTGAGAAACATTTTAGACCTGGTTTTGTCAGCTTAACTGAGTGTACCTACAAATCAGTTAATGTTTTTCTTTGCTTATTTTATGCATAACATTATGGTTTTCAAAGAACAATGCTACTTATCTTCTTAAAACTTCCTAATTGTTTAAGTCTATAGAACAAGAGAGTGTCGGTATTTTTATCGAGTTTTATATCTATTTACTTTGTTCTAATATACGATATTATTGGATGTGTTATATTTTCGTTATTATTACACAGATAGCATAAGAGTGAGGTAAGATAGTGATGCATTTACGAGCTGCAAACAAATACATTCTCCTTAGGTTACCTTTCTCCTTATCTTTGAACAATGCACGTACGTATTATTTATGTACATTATTAAATGTATAACTATACCGAAGTAAAGCTCTCTATAGATAATGTGAATATTCCACCGATATTCAATGTAAAAGCTTTGTTGCTTCTTTGTAATAAGAACAATATCACTTTCTGTATCTGCAACGGTGCCAAGTACCATGGAGCATTGTATCTATAAAAAACGTGCCATAGAATAGACAATTTGAGAATTATCAAACCTATATTTTTAAAAACGTATCACTTTTTAAAATTATGGAATTATAAAATTGGAGAATTATTAAAAGATATTCATTTTCATCGTTAAAAATTACACAGCTAAAAATATAAGAGCCACAGACACACATATTTCTTACATCGTAAGAAATATATGATTATTACAATCCGTAATTTCCTGTCCGGCGTAGTTGCCGAGAAACATATATATAAAAAGACACATGATATGAAAAAAATGTCCTGCTGTCTTTTCTATTTCTTGCGTAGGTGACTCAACTTGAAATATCTAAAACATCGCCATTGTGCAATTAATACCTTACTATCTCTACTTTATATCTTTAAAATTCATCATTTCATATGCACTTTCTAGCGACTTTTTAAATCTTAGTGTTTAAGCAATTAGCATAATATTTAGAATTTAGTTTATTAATATTTTTAAATGATTCTTAATAGAGTATTTTATCTTCTTATTAACAGTTGTTTTCGAATTTCTTTCGAATTAAATATTGTAAAATACTACGTAGATCACTCCTAAGTACTATTGTATGTAAAAAACTTACTCCATAAAGATTCAAACTCATACAAAGAACAGTAATCATTGTAATAACGAAAAGTGATCGTTCCATGCTGTCTACACCAAATTTGGCACACCTTTAACAAAATGGATATAATAGAACTAGATTAAAATAAGTTACCACGAAATGTAATTCATTTAATTAAATTTTAATTGTATTTTTATCATCTTTAATTAACTACATTTTTTTAATTAACTACAATAGTTGTCTCAAACAGCAACATTTAGTATTAAAATTGTAATTCCTATTAGTTCTCGTTCTCTGCATTGATGCATACTATTTATTGTTTATAATGATAGCTTCCAGAAAAATACATTTCCCATTGCTTTATCGATAATCTATATATATATATAAGCCAAATACCACTCACTCACTCACTGACTCATCAACGTGCAGCCTGAACCACTGCACCTATCGACTTGAAATTATCAGGGTATATTGATACTATCACGTAGGTGCTCAATAAGTGTGGGTTTTTCAAACTTCCACCCCTAATGGGTGAGAAGGGGTAAAATATGTTTTTATTTAATTCTACACATAATATCGCGGGCGAAGCCCGCGGACGGGGGATGCTAGTAATGTATATGTATTTAAATTATCATCTAAATACTAACTTCATAGCTTTGCGATGAATGTCCACGGCATAGATAAACTCCTTGTAAATAATAGTTTCATTTTTTATGGTAATACTTGGTAACGCAGCCAGTATTGCTCGGTCAAAGCGGTAGCTGCAAATAGTATTTCCCCTATAATTATACCAGTTTTCTACATTGTGATGTAAAAACTATTCTTCTCATAATATGAATAAATATCCGTTTTTCCGTTTTTCTAACTTTATTTCTTTACCTAGCAATTCTCAATATTCCAGAGATATGTTTGAGACATGATAATAGCATTGTTCCTATCGATATGATAGCAACTGTTCCTACAGTAACAACTGCGTTCAGATATAGAATAAATACATAGAAATATTTTTCTTGTAGGGCGAAATATTTAGTCACAGTTACTATGAAGCGGCGCGCGTGGGTCTCATTTTTGGGCATAATCATATCAAAAATGAATGGCCAACATTCTATTGCAGTAATACAAAGCGTAATGCATACTGCAAGTACTAAACTTTCTTTCTTTTAGAGGAACAATAAGATACATATGTGCATGAGCAATATAACTATACAATATAACAAATCAGTAAATCATAATTGTTTAAATATTGTTTACCTATTTTACTTCAATTTTAAAAGTAATAAATAATTACAATCATAGAAAGTAACAAGTCTTCTTCTTACTTATGCAGGCGAGCGTTATTCGTTTTGCAAAGTTCCTATATTTGTTATAGATAGCAATTTCTTTCGCATCCTTTAGCCTCTTCTTGTAGATGTATTGAAATTGCTCCAATAAATTTTTTGTCTATCGTATTAACAATATTTTATGCTGGATAGCATTACAAAGTATGAAAAAAATTTTACATAGTATACTTTATTGTAGGAAGTTATTTAGTTTTGGAGAAAATGCAAACATAGCTTACAGTTTCTATATTAATCCAAAAGGCGATATAATTAATAACAAAGAAAGTATAATACATTGATATAGAAAGCAAATGAATAGTAAATTCAAAGGAGTATTCTGTAAAATAAAGTCTTGAAAGCTGTAATTAAAAAGTTCTGGGATTTATTTGCTTCAAAAATCATTACCTCATCTAAATGACATGTAAATTGTAAAATAGCAAACACCAGGATTAGAAATATTCACGTACCACGAATACGACGAAGCTTGTCAAAATACTAAGACACAACGCTGCCTGAAATCGAGCAAACAATGATTGGTGATAAGGCCATAAGCCAACAGCGAGTAATAAAATTCTATTCCAGCTGAAGTACCGTTCTTGGACGGAGATACTCATTTTATAAATAATCCTGAGTTTATCGAGTTACGGTAGACTGCAAACTATTTTGTGACGATTCGTGAAACCTCATCTTGCATAGAAGCACTTGCGAATTATATAATCATATAACGTTATATAAAATTGTATCATTTTTCTTTGCCAAAGACAATTGCCATGCAAATTGCTTAATAATATAAACGGTGTGTATGGTACACATATACTGCCATCGATAACTCATAATTTGTCACTTACTTCCGAGAAGAAGACGACGAGTAAGTGATCAATATAATGTTGAAGGAAATTCGACATGTGGTTATTTCCCATGAAAAAATAATATCTTGGCCGGAACCTACGCATGCGTAGTTCACCTTTTCTTTAACGGCAAAATTTCATGCGTTTCATTCCACTGTGTGTATTCGTAAGGATCACTTCTCCAACAGCAAACAGCATCGTGCGATATATCTCAAAAATATCTATAACATTACTTGAAGCCGCGGTATTAACTGATCAGTACCAGCAGGTTCTTGCAGGTACCTCTGTTTTTCCGCACTTGAGATGACTCAGAAGAATCTAGCGTTACTGGTTTTAAATATCGAAATATGCTATGTTAGTTTATACTGTCAAGTGCATTATTGCCGACTTTGCTATTGAACGTGTTTTTTAACCAATTCATGTTGAAATATAATAATAAATTAACGTTTAATTAAAATTTAATATGAATATCAGCGAACAAGAATAGTACTTCCTGCACGTATATTTTACTTATATATATATACATAGAATTTTTCAACTGAATTCTAATGTAATCATTTATTTAACGTAGCGGCATGTTAAAATTTTATAAACATTACATTTTTATCGCAAAGTAGCAATGCATAACTGTTTTGACGAGGCTCTTATGTGATGGCAACTATGATACAAGACGGAGACTGAGAATGGGGGTCAGTAGAATGTAAGGTTTACAATGGATCAATAGTTCAAATGTGATATTAAGGGGAGACCCTAATATGACGGTTTAAAAATATCGATTTTTTTTCATTTTCTTAATGCCCGAGGTTTTGAAAATATGTCAAAGAAAAAACAATATGTCAAAATGTGTATATTAAAATTAAATCAATTATAGTAGAATGACCGACGTTGGCCGCATCTAGCTGCATGCTATCTGAAAATATTCGGCGTCTCAAGGTACCTAATTCTAAACGACGATTTGTAGCTGACTCTATGACCTTATCCTCATTATATTTATTTGAAGAGACTGCAGGATTCAGTGCAAAAAACGATGCAAGGGATACGAATGTAAAGAAAGAGAGTAAATTACTGACAAAATATATTTTGCTGGAAAAATACAGCAGTGAAACCAAAGAAACTGCCGCTGAAGCAGAAGGCCTCTTATATGCACCCGGATTAAACACAGTTTGGTTTGTTACGAAACTCAACTATTCTATATATAATAATTGTAAAACTGTAAATGCGCTTTTCGTGTTTTAAAACTAAGTAAAGAGTTAAAAATTTCGAGCACAAATTCGAACTTTTATCTTTTGAGCGATGCCATTTTGTAGCAAATTCACGTTTCCAGAAATCTGTACGCTTAACTGAATTTATACTCCTATAGTTAAAAATGACACAAACATTTTTTATTTTGGTGATCCCGTTTAGACAGAGCACGAGCGGCCTCGTATCTCCGACTTTTATTTGTTGAGATACTGTACACTCCAGAGGCAAATATGAATATTTTTAACTGATTCTTTTTTTACAACACGTCTAACATATGTACTTCAAAAAGAGTAAAATAAAATTTCAAAATAATCATTTGCATTATGTCTCGTGCAAAACATTCACGACAAAAATGTGTAATCCTATTTTTCCGGCCGTCACACTAGTATCACCCCTTTATGTACTGTATAGTTCAGTTTAGCAGCTTACTACATAGAATAAAGTATAATAAATTAAATACTTTTTATTGAGATACGTTTCTTTATTCGTTTAAAATATGCAAGCCTCATCACTGAATAGTTAATATCTAATTTCTTTATTAACATTTAAATTGCTATACCTATAATATTTATATAATAATAATTTATATAAGCATTTATATAATAACATTTAAATAACTTAATACTTAAATTACTATAATATTTCACTTATTTAATCATCATCATTTCATTTTTTCTTATCCGCAAATTTTATTCGAATGATACATTTTATACGCTTAAAGTGAGAAACATTTTAGACCTGGTTTTGTCAGCTTAACTGATTGTACCTACAAATCAGTTAATGTTTTTCTTTGCTTATTTTATGCATAACATTATGGTTTTCAAAGAAAAATGCTACTTATCTTCTTAACAACTTCCTAATTGTTTAAGTCTATAGAACAAGAGAGTGTCGGTATTTTCATCGAGTTTTATATCTATTTACTTTGTTCTAATATACGATATTATTGGATGTGTTATATTTTTGTTATTATTACACAGATAGCATAAGAGTGAGGTAAGATAGTGATGCATTTACGAGCTGCAAACAAATACATTCTTCTTAGGTTACCTTTCTTCTTATCTTTGAACAATGCACGTACGTATTATTTATGTACATTATTAAATGTATAACTATACCGAAGTAAAGCTCTCTATAGATAATGTGAATATTCCACCGATATTCAATGTGAAAGCTTTGTTGCTTCTTTGTAATAAGAACAATATCACTTTCTGTATCTGCAACGGTGCCAAGTACCATGGAGCATTGTATCTATAAAAAACGTGCCATAGAATAGACAATTTGAGAATTATCAAACCTATATTTTTAAAAACGTATCACTTTTTAAAATTATGGAATTATAAAATTAGAGAATTATTAAAAGATATTCATTTTCATCGTTAAAAATTACACAGTTAAAAATATAAGAACCACAGATACATATATTTCTTACATCGTAAGAAATATATGATTATTACAATCCGTAATTTCCTGTCCGGCGTAGTTGCCAAGAAACATATATATAAAAAGACACATGATATTAAAAAAATGTCCTGCTGTCTTTTCTATTTCTTGCATAGGTGACTCAACTTGAAATATCTAAAACATCGCCATTGTGCAATTAATACCTTACTATCTCTAATTTATATCTTTAAAATTCATCATTTCATATGCACTTTCTAGCGACTTTTTAAATCTTAGTGTTTAAGCAATTAGCATAATAGTTAGAATTTAGTTTATTAATATTTTTAAATGATTCTTAATAGAGTATTTTATCTTCTTATTAACAGTTGTTTTCGAATTTCTTTCGAATTAAGTGTTGTAAAATTCTATGTGGATCATTCTAAGTAATATTGAATGTAAAAGCTTACTCCATAAAGATTCAAACTCATACAAAGAACAGTAATCATTGTAATAACGAAAAATGATCGTTCCATGCCGTCTACACCAAATTTGGCACACCTTTAACAAAATGAATATAATAGAACTAGATTAAAATAAGTTACCACGAAATGTAATTAATTTAATTACCTTTTAATTTTATGTTTCATCATGTTTATTTAACTACATTTTTTAAATTAACTACAATAATTGTCTCAAACGGCAACAATTAGTATTAAAATTGTAATTCCTATTAGTTCTCGTTCTCTGCATTGATGCGAACTATTTTATGTTTATAATGATACCTTCCACAAAAATACATTTCCCATTGCTATATCGATATCATCGATAATAATGTATATGTATAAATCGTCTAAATACTAACTCCATAGCTTTGCGATGAATGTCCACGGCATAGATAAACTCCTTGTAATTCATAGTTTCATTTTTTATGGTAATACTTTGTAACGTAGCTGTTATTGCGTGTTCAAAGCGGTAGCTGCAAATAGTATCTCCGCTATAATTATATCGGTTTTCTAGAGCCTATGATGTAAAACCTATTCTTCTCACATTGTGAATAAATATTTGTTTTCTGTTTTTCTAACTTTATTTCGTTACCTAGCAATTCTCAATATTCCAGAGATATGTTTGAGACATGATAATAGCATTGTTCCTGTCGCTAAGATTCCAACTGTTCCTATATTATGAACTGCGTTCATAAATAGAATAAATACATAGAAATATTTTTCTTGTAGGGCGAAATATTTAGTCACAGTTACTATGAAACGGCGCGCGTGGGTCTCATTTTTGGGCATAATCATATCAAAAATGATTGGCCAATATTCTATTGCAGTAATAATAAACGCACTGCATACTGCAAGTACTAAACTTTCTTTCTTTTAGAGGAACAATAAGATACATATACGCATGAGCAATATAATACAATATAACATATCAGTAAATCATCATTTTTTAAATATTGTAACCTATTTTACTTCAATTTTAAAAGTAATAAATAATTACAATCATAGAAATTAACAAGTCTTCTTCTTACTTATGCAGGAGAGCGTTATTCGGTTTGCAAAGTTCCCATATTTGTTATAGATAGCAATTTCTTTCGCATCCTTTAGCCTCTTGTAGATGTATTGAAATTGCTCCAATAAATTTCTTGCCTATCGTATTAACAATATTTTATGCTGGATAGCATTACAAAGTATGAAAAAAATGTTTACATAGTATACTTTATTGTAGGAATTCATTTAGTTTGGGAGAAAATGCAAACATAGCTTACAGTTTCTATATTAATCCAAAAGGCGATATGATTAATAACAAAGAAAGTATAATACATTGATATAGAAAGCAAATGAATAGTAAATTCAAAGGAGTATTCTGTAAAATAAAGTCTTGAAAGCTGTAATTAAAAAGTTCTGGGATTTATTTGCTTCAAAAATCATTACCTCATCTAAATGACATGTAAATTGTAAAATAGCAAACACCAGGATTAGAAATATTCACGTACCACGAATACGACGAAGCTTGTCAAAATACTAAGACACAACGCTGCCTGAAATCGAGCAAACCTTGATTGGTGATAAGGCCATAAGCCAACAGCGAGTAATAAAATTCTATTCCAGCTGAAGTACCGTTCTTGGACGGAGATACTCATTTTATAAATAATCCTGAGTTTCTCGAGTTACGGTTGACTGCAAACTATTTTGTGACGATTCGTGAAACCTCATCTTGCATAGAAGCACTTGCGAATTATATAATCATATAACATTATATAAAATTGTATCATTTTTCTTTGCCAAAGAAAATTGCCATGCAAATTGCTTAATAATATAAACGGAGTAAGGTAGCACATACTGCCATCGATACACTCATAATTCATCACCTGCTCCCGAGAAGACGAGTAAGTGATCAATATAATGCTGAAGGAAATTCGACATGTGGTTATTTCCCACGGAAATATATTCGTAAAATAATATCTTAGTCGAAACCTACGTATGCGTAGTTCATCTTTTCTTTAACGGCAAAATTTCATGCGTTTCATTCCACTGTGTGTATTCGTAAGGTTCACTTCTCCAATAGTAAACAGCAACGTGCGATATTTCAAAAATATCTATAACATTACTTGACGCCGCGGTATTAACTGATCAGTATCAGCAAGTTCTTGCAGGTACCTCTTTTTTTTATCGCATTTGAGTTAACTTAGAAGAATCTAGGGGTACTGATTTTAAATTCATAATATGTTATGTTATTATATTTTATACTATCAAGTGCATTAATGCCGACTTTGCTATTGAATGTGATATTTAACCAATTCATGATAAAATAATAAATTAACATTTAATTAAAATTTAATACGAATTTTAGCGAACCAGAATATTACTTCCACATATAGTTTATTTATATATATACCTACATATAATTTTCCAATTGAATTCCAATGTAATCATGTATTAGACGTAGCAGCTTGTTAAAATTTCATAAACGTATTACATTTTTATCGCAAAGTAGCAATGCATAAATGTTTTATTAGTTCTATTCATATTTGATTTATTATTTCTATTTATATGTGATATGTAATTTGCACATATATCATCACTCTATGTTTTTATGTACATACCCTGTCCGCATTTGTTTTGATGAGGCTCTTATATGATGCTATGACTAACAAAGGTAAGCTCAGACGCCGATTCGAGTGATTTTTTTTCATGAATAGTCCTCCATAAGAAACTAAGGTAATTATATACTTTAACGGACCTAGCCCCGATGACCTTGACCTTGACATATGTTGTCAAGGTCACCCTCCTGAGTGACCTTGAAGAGGTTTTAGCCGTCGCTCGTTGTTTATTAAAAAGTTATTAACAAAAGAAGTTTAATAATTTTGCACGAATTTTCAGCTGTCCACGCGAAGCAAGGACTTGAGTTTGACATATATTACAAAGGTCACCTTCCTGAATAACCCGCACTAGGTTTCACCCTTCGCTCGTTGTTTGTTAAAAAGTTATTAACAAAAATGTTTAATGAATAAAGCATAATTTTACGATACCATATACGTTTACGAAAGAGTATATTTGATGGAATTTTAGCTTAGGTTAGGTTAGGTTAAGTTAAAGCAGAGAATACTTTGTATTTAACTGTTTGTGCTTTTGGTTAAAGTGAAGAATACTTTGTACTTATATTAAAAGAAACTATTCTATATATTAACAATTCACTGCTTTAAATGACTTTCCGTTCTTCGTTCATATACATATTCGTCGTTTATATCTTTCAATATTCAATATTCTTTCAAAATAACTACTATATTTTCGAAATTTCTTTTATTAATAACTTTTTCATAAACAGCGATCGACGACTAAAACCTAGTGTGGGTTATTCGGGAAAGTAACCTTTGTAATATATGTTAGTATCATGTTCTTGCTTCACGTGGACAGTTAAAAATTCGTGCGAAATCATTAACCTTTCTTTGTTTATAACTTTTTAACAAACAACGAGCGATAGCTAAAACTTCATCAAGGTCACTCAGGAGGGTGACCTTGACAACATATGTCAAGATCAAGGTCATAGGGGCTGGGTCCGTTAAAGTACATAATTACCGAAACTAATTCTGTCAAAAGCAGAGGGTACACTTTTGACGCATTCGTCCAAAAAAATGTTAAATATTTTCGAGGGCGGTTTATTACTGTACGGTGAACCATTTTTCGGGTAGCTATGTGGTTTAGTTGGTAGCGCTTACGTCTTGTAAGCATGAGATCGCAGGTTCGAGTCCCTGTATGTGATTTTCCTTTTTTCTTTTTTTTTTTGTATAATTTGTTTGTTCCCAGCATCATTTTATTAATAAATAAATAAATATTGCACGTGGTTTTGATAATTACATTTCATTTTTAACATTTTGTTTCATATTTTTCAAGGATAATGACATCGAATTACTTTCTATAGAAAATATAAAGGAATGAACAATATTTTGTCAAGAAATATGTTAATTAATGAAATAAGTATTATATAAACGACAAATTTACAACAAACATTAACTTTTTTTTCTTTTTCTCTTATTTTAATAAGTTTTCTTTGCCAGCAGCATTTTGTCAATATTAAATAAAATGTAAAGAACCAAAATACATGAAACAAGTGTGTATGTAATATGTTATAAAGTGTGTGTATGTTATAAAGTTTTTAATTGTTATCATTGTGATATTACAAAATCTGTAATACGAAATGTAAGAAAAGTGAATATACAATAACCCATGCAGCACCGATTAATACAGAAAGCTTTCAGGAAGGTTTTAAAATCATTTCAAGATTTCACATTTCATATGCAACATTTCTAAAAGGATTCCGCAATATGTCATATGAAATGTTGCAACAGAAATGTTTCTAAAACCTACCATATGCAATAAATTTGAAAAAATGTTAATATTGTAAAAAGTAAAATTATATATATATATATACAGGGTGGTCCACTTAAATCGATCATCTTAGATATTTCACTTGTTACAATTAAACTTTTATGATTATGACAACAATTAAAAACTTTGATGATACGAAAAAATGTCTAAGGAAAAAGTTGCACCGTTCGAAGGGGCTATCATGATGACAGAACAACAATTTTTTCAAGGCTATTTTTTTCGGAGATTCAAAGGTCAAGATAATTTTTTTAAATGGAACTACATATTTTTGTTTGCGCAATTTTATAGCCAACATCGAGAGGAGTTCAGCGACCTATGACAACATGACCTTTAAATGATCTTGAACGCGGGAAACAGAAAAATCAAACTATGCTCTTCAACACAAAAATTTATTTAAGGAGGTGTTCGAAATGATGTCCTCCGACTTCAATACATTTTCTAATACGATGCACAAATGATACTCTTACCCTTTCTATCATTTCTGAATTTATACTAGCACATGCATTCAAAATGCGCTCTCTCATGTTCTCTTGTGTAGTTGGTACATCATTGTAAACAGTGTTCTTTAACATTCCCCAGAAAAAAAAGTCTAAAGGATTCAAATCAGGAGAACGTGCTGGCCAACTGATATATCCTCCTCTTCCTATCCAGCGTTCCGGAAACATTTCGTGTAAAACTGTACGTGCAACACGTGCGTTATGAGCCGGACAACCATCATGCTGATACCACATTTGTAAACGAGTTTCTAACGGCACCTCTTCCAATAAGTTTGGTAATTGTTGGGACAAAAAAATCAGCATATTTTTGACCATTTAATGTACCATCAATAAAAAAGGGCCAATGATTCGATTATGTAAAACACCACACCATACATTAAGACTCCATGGACGTTGACGTTCTACTTGTCGAAGCCACCTTGGATTTTCAACGGACCAATAGTGCATATTTCTTCTATTTACTTGTCCATGGTTAGTGAAAGTTGATTAATCGGTAAACAATATTCTGTTGAAGAAAAATTCATTGACCTCCAACTGTTGTAGCGCCCATTGACAAAATTCTATTCGATTAATAAAATCATTTCCATGAAGTTCTTGATGCAATGCAATGTGATATGGATGAAATGAGTGGCATTTAGGAATGCGTAAAACACTTGTCTTGGAAATACCAATATTTCTTTGTATTTGTCGAGAACTGATATGTGGATTATTTGCCACTGCAGCCAAAACAGTAACTTCTGCTGGTTCATTAGTTTGCAAACGAGGTCGCATTTTCTTACGTGAACAAACACTTCCGGTTTCACGAAATGTTTTAATAAGACGGTCAAAAGCAGCGCGAGACTATAAACGCTTTTCAGGGTATCTTTGGCCGTACATTCTCTGCGCCTCTGTAGAGCTTCTTCCTCTTTCACCGTAAATAAGAAGCATTTCTATTCTTTCCTCTTTCATATAATCAGTCATATTTAAACTCTGATATCGAGAAGCTCAGGAAATGAACTGAACTGCGAAAGCATTTCACGATCATAAATATTTACATACACATACACACACGCACACAATACATGTATGGAATTATTTCAATCTTACATTCCATTGAATTCCAGAACATGAGAGTGTTTACCGATGAATCAATGTTCACTAACCATGGACAAGTAAATAGAAGGAATATGAACTATTGGACCATCGAAAATCTAAGGTGGCTTCGATAAGTAGAACGTCCATGGAGCCTTAGAAAATGTATTGAAGTCGGAGGACATAATTTCGAACACCTTCTTAAATAAAGTTTTGTGTTGAGGAGCGTAAAGTTTGATTTTTCTGTTTCCCGCGTTCAAGATCATTTAAAGATCATGTTGTCATAGGTCGATGAACTCCTCTCAATGTTGGCTATAAAATTGCGCAAACAAAAATATGTAGTTCCATTTAAAAAAATTATCTTGACCTTTGAATCTCCGAAAAAAATAGCCTTGAAAAAATTGTTGTTCTGTCATCATGATAGCCCCTTCGAACGGTGCAACTTTTTCCTTAGACATTTTTTCGTATCATCGAAAACAAGTGAAATATAGTAAGATGATCGATTTAAGTGGACCACCCTGTATACATACATACCTAGACCAAGTATTCGATCTTTAGTGAAGCTAACCAGTTAACAAAAAAATGCATTATCTTCACGTATCCTTTTTTTCTTTCAAATATAAGTGTTGGTTGAACAGAGAATTATATATCTATATAATTCTTTCCTTTTAATCAACTATTTGGAGAAAGAAAAAGGAAAATATATAATATAAGAATGGCTCTTTGTCAATGTGCCAACAATTCACGCTTTTTAAAGGGAAACTTGGTGAATACTTGGTTTAGCTATGTATGTGTATATCTATATATCTTATATATATATATAGATATATGCATATCTATATACATCTTATATATATTATGTATTTTTTTCATTAAGCATATTTCAGAAATCATATTTATTATATTAATTAGATTGCAAATATTAAATAAAAACGTACAATAAAAATAATAAATACATTTTATATATAATTTTTATTATAACTTTTTAGTATTTGCAATCTTCTGAATACTCGTGTAATAAATTTAAATATAATTTCTGAAGTATTTTCAATTGATTTTAATAAGAGCTTTGTAATTTGTGTGCAACATCATAGGAAAGTTTCAAAATTATTTCAATTAACCTTTAGTAATGCATCAAAAAGATTTCAGCTATTTTAATAATCTTTCGGCAATATTTCAGAAAGGTTGCAGATTGATCTATACCTTTCAGCAACCTTTCTATAAGGTTTTGAATGCAAGTGTCGCGGACATTTTGCTACTCCGGAGTTGTCTCATAACTGTTGCAGAAACATTTTGCAATGTTTATGAGATGCTTTCATCTGTCAGATGAAATACTTCTGAAATATTTCTGAAATGGTTTCGTGCTGTATGGGAAGGTAAATGAATATATAAGATGAATGACATACATAACATAAATGAATATATATATATATATATATATATATATATATATATATTTAAAAAGGTAATGTTTGTTGTAAATTTGTCGTTTATATAATAATGACTTCATTATTAATTAACATATTTCTTGACAAAACATTGTTCATTCCTTTATATTTTCTATAAAAAGCAATTCGATGTCATTTTCCTTGAAAAATATGAAACAAAATGTTAAAAATGAAATGTAATTATCAAAACCACGTTCAATATTTATTTATTTATTGATAAAATGTTGCTGGGAACAAACAAATTATTAAAAAAAACAAAAAAGGAAAATAGTCACATACAGGGATTCGAACCAGCAATCTCGCGCTTACAAGGCACAAGCGCTACCAGCTGAGCCACACCGCTGCTCGAAAAACTGTCCACCGCACATGATAAGTTCCCCTCGAAAATATTTAACATTTTTTTGGACGAATGCGTGAGAAGCGTGTCCTCTGCTTTTGACATAATTCTTATGGAGTTTCTTATGGAGGACTATTCATAAAAAAAATCGCTTGAATCGGCGTCGGCACGTCTGAGCCTCCCCTAATAACATCCGTAGTTCTAAAACTGTCCAATCACAACTATTCTTCTGAAGAGTGGGTTGACTGTGATTGGCCAGCCTTATAACGGAAATGCCAGCACTCAAGTGAGCCAACGCCTACTGATCTATTGTGTATTTTTATACTGTGTTACAGACCGGCCCAAAGCGTAGGACGATTGAGGTTAAGGTTCACGCAGAGTGATCAGTGATGGCAAATTTGCATCGTGATCCATGTCTCTGATATACGGAATCAATCGGAAAAGTAACATCAAACACGAACTATGTTGGTTACACTGTTGTCATATATCGTTACGCAATAAATATTCCGGCATGAACAGATCTAACCTAAAAAGTGTACATGTAGCCGCTGAAATCGTGCCGATTTGACACACGTACGACTTGACATCTATATTTTGTGTAAATAAAAAGCGATTATTTGACGCGTTATTTATCTCGTACAAGTTGTTCGGATTCTATAAAATCGTCTGCTTTGCGAAATAAAAAGGATGTGGAAAAGTAGGTTAATAAAATTCGAATTGATATCGTAAACTGTTTTCAAAGGCTATTTGCTCTTTCCTCTAACAGCATCAATCATTTGATGCAATGGTGTTGTTTCTTCGAAAAATTGTATGAACACAATCGAGATGCAACTGGAAACAGGACTCATGTCAAGATACCTCTACATCACGTTTGTAATAGCATGTTATTGGTATGTTGTAAAATTGAATTATCGAAATCAAATTATTTGTACCTTTCCATTTTTCTCTGTCAATTTTTAGACATTTTTGCTTATTTATTTACGTTACGTTTTTCTTCAACTATCGATTGACACATGTAATTTTTTTCTGAACATAATTTGCTAGTTTTGCAAAATCATGAATATATTTAAAAAATACTTTTCAGGGTAGTTTCCATTTTAACTGTATTTGTAAATAAGGCGCTCTTGTCCAGTAAACTTATAAATTTAGATGCCCCGCTCTTTGTAACTTGGTTTCAATGCATCGTGAGCGTGGCTATATGCGTTACTTTGCGCAAACTCTCGCAATGGTACCCGGATTACATAAAAATTGCGGATGGTAGCCCGTTTAAGAAGGATGTTGTGAAACAGGTATACCTTTCTTTTAAATATATCGTTAGATAATTTGCTAATCGTTTTCTCCAATAATAATATCCAATAGGCTGTTGAAAATAAATAATTTCTTTAATTTCAAAGAATTCTTGGGATACAAACAAATTTTTTGTAATCATATATATTCATGTGCGAGTCACCTATGTATGTATATACATATATATGTATGTACGTAATTTTTATATGTGATATTAACAGTAAATATAAAATTGAATGAAAATGTTTTTAGTTTTGTAGAAAATATAAATTTGTATATTTATTCTTTTTCAATAACAACAATATCGTCTTATATCAAGTATATCTTTTAAAACTATTATTACAGTGTTACTCTTATATATCTATCCGTTTGCAAACTGTTAAAAAGTAAATTTGTGATTTAATTTTGATAAATTATTAAGAAGACTCCAGAAATTTGTGATTTGTTTAATATTTAACGATAATAATTAAAGCCACATCGACAATGAATTTGTTAGGTAAAATTTAACTGTGAACTAGAGCATGGGAAACGGAGCCTTAAATTTGTGATAAATTTTCTTAAATTAATCACAAAGTAACAAGATATGAGAAATTCTATAGTTGACAAATTAAAGGTATCATAAATATAAAAAAATTCTTTTTTCTGAAAATGAGTACTTTGATAAGAGTATCCATATAACATATTGTCAGTCAAAAAGCTCCGTTCAATTTTTAAATCAGTTTACATGTATAATATTATATATTATAATAATAAAATTACAGGCAACAATGTTGATAATGTCTATATCATAGACAATAATCTCTAATCATAATGATGATTATTGGGTTGAACATTTGTATATAAACTTGCATGAACCTGTAGGTACTGCCATTATCAATTCTCTTCACCGGAATGATAGTGACCAACAATTTGTGCCTGAAGTACGTCGACGTCGCCTTCTATTACATCGGTCGTTCGCTCACGACTGTATTCAACGTCGTGTTCACATACATCTTACTTGGTGAGAATCTCGCAAAAGTTACGTAGCACAATAAAAACTTGTCACACAAACATTAACGTACAGACACATAACTTACAGGGCAAAGGACGTCTTTCAAGTGTATAATATGCTGCGCTGTGATCGTCGCTGGATTCTGGCTGGGCGTGGATCAAGAGCACGTAGCGGGATCTCTGTCCGTCATCGGGACATTTTTCGGCGTGCTCGGGTCGCTACTGTTGTCCTTGTATTCCATCCGTACGAAGCAAACGCTCCCGGCTGTGAATCAAGACATTTGGCTGCTCTCCTATTACAATAACATGTACAGCATTATTATCTTTATTCCATTAATGATAATCAGTGGCGACTTGGTCAGCGTGTACAATTACGACAAGCTCGGACAGCCCTTTTTCTGGGGTGCTATGACGGTCGGCGGGGTGTTCGGATTTGCCATCGGATACTTCACCGCGCTGCAGATAAAAGTCACGTCGCCTCTGACGCACAACGTCAGCGGTACCGCAAAAGCTTGCGCCCAGACGGTCCTGGCGACCTATTGGTTTAACGAGGAGAAATCGTTTCTCTGGTGGATGAGCAACGTTGTCGTTCTCGCCGCTAGTGCGTTTTACGCGAGGATCAGGCAGTTGGATTTAAGCAAAGAGTACAAAGCAGCTGAAGCGCAGCAATTGAAGGTGTAACATAACAGTATGATAAAAGGTATCAATATTTTATTCATATCTTTTTTATATTTCATATTGTTATGTTATAATAAATAAAAAAAAAACTTGCGCGAGTTCCTGCTTACTGGTATATTAATTCATTCGGCCGGCGTTTGTTCCATGCTCGCTGTGAAGGTGCGCCAACATTTAAACGCTAGATCAAGACTCTATTGCGTGAAATTGTATATATAATTAGACTCTTAAAAATGTATATTTATATTATAAAAATTAATATATCAATCTGAACCCCAGTGAGCGTTTCAATTTCGTCGGAACAGCGCGTCAACTTCAACAAATTTTGTATATACTGGCTGTCCGATAATAGAGACACCAACACTCGTAGGTTGATAGAGTGGCTCGAATCAAGTAAAACAGTCCTTTATCATTTTCCAAACAATCTCCCTGCCTGGTAAGGATCAGGTATTTTCTTTTTGGACTGGGTGGATCCAAGGGGCCTGAATTTCTGAGAGAAAATGGCACCCAGAAGATACCGTGACCCTATCGAGATTCGAACCCGGATCGTCTGGGTTGGTAGACTAATCCACTACTAAAAGTCACTGCGCCCCATTCCTTTTTACTATCTCAAAATGTTCATTGAAAAATAATACCTTTTACTCGACTCAACTTGCTCTATCATCACACGAGCATATCTTTTAGGTGCTCACACAGCTGTCTTTGACATTGACTAACAAATATTTTAAGATCATGTTTAAGACAACTTTAATAATATAAAAACAGACTATGGATACCGTCTGTAGATGCACATTTTGGTTCTTCATAATCATTCAAGTCATTGGCTACGAGCCCAGCTCGTTTTGCCGGCCGAACGGATTAAACTAAAAAAACGCGACATACGAAAGTAGCAATTCTTCACGCATACGCAAATTGATGCGATAGTTTACGAATATATACATGTACAGGGTGTCTCAGATCTCACGTACGATTAAATTCTCGAGATCGTTTGGAGACAAAAGTCTGACTACCAAAACGAGACTAACACGTGTTACACGTGTGTATTTATATATGTACACGAGTATTTGTGCATATACTCGTCCATGTATAGTATTTTACGTTAAATACTGAATCATATTTTAAATATCAAATATCCTAACGTTCATCGGTTAGCTAGTCGTTTTTCGAATAACTTAAAACACTTAAAACTTAATAAAAATATCGAACATTTTAAGAAACATAATTTAAAAGATTGCTGCTCTGCTGCTGCTGCATGCACACGAGTGTTCGTGGAAACATCATCGTGTCCGGGGAATTACCTAATATCACAGTATTATAAAAACATTACTCGAAAATCCTCGATTTCGCGACAGTATCGAGGCGTACGTTCAGAATCGCGACGCGATCCCGTTTCCACGACTGTCGGAGTGACTCGACAGCGAATCTGTTTTCTTAACGATCGCGTTTATGCTTCTCGTGAGCAAATTGTCATCGATGGACAACGACGATATCATGGGACGTAATCGAGCCCGCAGCGTAGCTTCCATCGAGTGTCTCTGATTGTTCTCGGCCACTATACCGTCGGAAACAAAGTAGTACCTGTGAAAAGGAACACGTTGTTATTATTATTATGTACAAATTTATATACAAAAATATTTTATATAATATTACATTTATATAATTATGTTTATATATTCATATAATAATTATATAAAATTCGAATTACTGCTAAGCACGTTATCTTTCTCTTATCATTTAATTCCGAGATTATGGATTTTCTTCTTATACCTGGGGCATTCTATGGCGGCTGAAACGTTCAAGGAGCGCGCGATAAGGTTGTACAAGATTTGCCCATTAAGAAAGGCATCGTTTGAGCCGAGCACTCCGCGCAGTCCACACATCCCCACCTCATGATGGAAGACAACGGGAATAAACGCGGACAAGCCGTTACTATCGATATCATCCAACAGAAATCCAGTTTCGGTCATATTTCCAAGACCTAAAGGTGAGTTTAAGCCACTGCAACGTTTGTACAATGATGAATTGGTACAGTGGTGACATATAATTACGTCTAACGCAAGTATAACTGATTAGTGGGATACTTACGATAAGACACTAACGTACGTATCTTGCCAGTCTACCGCCATGACTCCAGTATACATTTCTCTTCCTACTAAAATTGTAAGAGTTTTGTTACGTGAAAGCATTATGATCTTCAAGTTAGCAAGGTTTCCAAGATACAAATCGGATGAATAAGAATTTGAGACGATATGTAAGTTGGATGAGACTAATTTATGAAACTAATATGCTGAAATCAAAACGAGACAGATGCTGCGGTTTTGTTTCGGATCTTCCTTAGCAGTGAAAAAGAAAGCGCTGAATGATCCTGCGATTGTAACGTCTCTAAATTTAAAGGAAACATCGTTCGAGCGTTCTTTATTAATTATTAGATAATTATGTATTGCACGAGAAACAACGGAACATATAATATTTACATTTAATAATTCCTTCGTGTATAAAAATGAACCAATTCAACGTTTCAATAGACAATGCAACATACGAGTGCATTCAACTCACCGTGTTGCACGTTTTGCGAGGACGGCAGGTACAAGTGCATCAGTGCTTGAGCAGCCAGCACTTGCGACTCGATCGTGGACGCATTTCCCACGTAAACTGGGAGACTCTCCAACGCTTCGAGTACTGCTTGCATGAAAGGTGCGTGCGATGGATAGTAGACGGTATGACGATGCAACGTCGAGCTCTCCGCAATTGTGACTGCAGGCTTGTAATTGGCCAGCTGCTCCAGTAATCCCTCGTGTAAAATATCGTCGTGCATAACTTTGTGCGACAAAGTGCCGTTATAGAGCACTGCGAAAGAAAACGATAAGCGAAATAAAAAAATAACAAGTAAGAAACTGCTGGATCCGCAAATTAACTCGAAGATTTGTTCCATGTAATTTTGCGAGCAGACAAAATATCAAAACGTTAGTGCACAGAAATCGCACCTTCAGCGCCAAATGCTGCCACGACGTCCAACGTGCTCGCGAGCTCGTGCAGTTGCAACGTGTCTCCTGGATTCGGAGAGCCGTAAAGCGTTCCGTGATTCGTGCTTCTCGATATTTCATCCGCAAGATCCTTAGATACGACGAATCCCTCTCGGGCTAACTTCGCGGAAGGCTGTACGGCGTCGCGCCACGGCAGGCTGCCATACGTCTTCTGAGCGAACTCCAATCCTCGTAGCAAAGCGGGCAAGCGTATTCCAGCTTCGGCGAAGGAACCTGCAGCGTTGACGAGCGATATAAGTGTTTTTCTTGTTTTTGTTACTTCGTACGTCGTGAAATAATGCGCAAACCTTCGGCACTGTTACTCGCAAAGTCAATAATGACTGGATGGGTGTGATTCTTATAGTTAAATATCATCATGTAACCACCTCTGAAAACAGAGTAATACAGGTTCACAGTTTCAGGTTTAGAGATATAATAATGATCAAAGAGATTTAACTTGTTTTTAAATGTTAATTGAGTTTAAGTTTAGCATTGAAATCTCAAAGTTCCAAATGTGTTTCTAACATTCTCGCATTTTTAATGCATAAATATAAGACACTTCTGATCAAAATAATCTTTCTAATGATGAAATTAACAGACTGTGTTTTTTATTTTATGTTCACGTTCATATTTTCTTTTAAATCGACTTAGTAATAGTAATTTGTTATTAAGTTTAAGCTAAATTAATATATCAATCTGAACCCCAGTGAGCGTTTCAATTTCGTCGGAACAGCGCGTCAACTTCAACAAATTTTGTATATACTGGCTGTCCGATAATAGAGACACCAACACTCGTAGGTTGATAGAGTGGCTCGAATCAAGTAAAACAGTCCTTTATCATTTTCCAAACAATCTCCCTGCTTGGTAAGGATCAGGTATTTTCTTTTTGGACTGGGTGGATCCAAGGGGCCTGAATTTCTGAATTAGTCTTACCCGCCAAGGCCAGTTTTATGAGGCGCTACTACGCACATGCAGATAGTTGCCGCTACGGCAGCGTCCACTGCATTGCTCGACTTTCTCAATACTTTAGTGCCGATTTGAGAACAATTTGAATAATCCGTAGCAACCGCCCCATGGATACCGTGAAGACTACTCTGAGATGAGAAAAGGAGAATATTATTACTAGCACAATTATTTATCTTCATGAATTTTCTTTTTTGTTCTCCCGTCGCTCAATGTATGTACCTGTGGTATATTCTCTGTATAGAGAATTTGCAAAATCAGCATAGCAGTAATGGCAAATGTTAATGCGGCGAAACAGACAGTGATAAATTTCAGTCCGTTGCCACAGTAAACGCACGGCCCATACTTGTGATTCTTCTCTTTCGTTAACGGACATTCCTCCGTGAGACCTGAAAACATTTTCATAAGCAGTCTTGTATCCGCTTTCTCCGATATTTCATGCAAAGCATATATATTATAGTAACAAATCCGATGTCTTCAATTTTACTTCCAATTAAACTTTAATTCTTCCAATTAGAATTTAAATGTTTCAATCTATATATTGTAATTTCCAAATATTATCATCAATGATTGCCAAACATTTTACATAACATGCTAAAACACATAGCCCAATTTTTGGTAACAAAAATTAATTTTTTAAATTTATTTAAAAGAAGCATAAGTAAATTATTTACAACAACAAATCACTATTTTGAGTCAACTTGAAATGACTTGTAAAATTTGCGTTATTACAAATGCTATAAACAAGTTGCGTACATTGTTACGGAAACAATACAGATTTTCACGTAAAATACTTTTGCAATATGTAGGACAACGCAAGAGCAGCAGTGTTTATATATTTCCCGTTAAACTTACGTGTACTATAACTCATTTTGAGACTTCGCTGCTTTGCAACAATCACACAATATCAGAACCTGTTTTTCATTTAAAAATAACCGTGGCAACCGGGGTAGAAACACAAAATTGCAATTGTGCCTGATGCGCCAATAACGAAAAAAAATCAATAAAATAAACAAACTGAAAGAAAAGAGGGAGAGAGAAATGAGGGAAATTGGAAGACTCCATGAATTTTATTATAGCGCCATTTGAAGGAAGCGACTGCTGAGAGGAACTAAAACAACAATAACAATATGGCGGCGCGCGCGGCGGGCTTTTTCAAATATCTTCTTCTCGAAATACCCCTAAAATAAACATAAAAAAAAAGAAAAAAAACTAAAGTAAATGTGAAATTGTAACCTGATGCTTCGCGACGATATGACGAGAGGAAACTCTATGAGGTTTTTTACGTAGTGTCGAATATATTCCTCAAAAAGTCGCTCGAGGCATCGTCTTCCCAGTAGTCGATGTACTCCTCTCTGCGTTTCCGCACGTGCGACGCGTCGAAATTACAGTCTGTCAGCTCCATCGGACTGATCTGGGCACTTGGCCTCATGCCGTAATAATTCTCCAGAAATTCCAACACGGACGGTCTGCTTTGTAAGTTGTTGAACGCAATCCGATCTTTCTTCGGGAGAACTTTCTCCAGCATGAACACTAGGTGATGATGGAAACACTGGAATTCAGTCGGTGTGGCCGACGTGATGTCCAACCAATCTTGGACGCAAGCCAGCGGAGTGACGGACTCGCCCGAGAACAACGCCGGATTAGTCAGGATACCTCTGGCTGCCATCACTCCCTCACAGCCGGATTCTCTGTACAAGTACTCCGCACTGTCCAAGCTCTTCACGTCACCGTTCGCGACGAGCGGCAACCGCACGTGACCTCGCAGCAGCTTGAGATTGTCCAGATCGATCGGCTCGTTACGCATCTCCGGAGTTCTTGCGTGGATCGTTAAGAACGAAACACCAACTTTCTCCAGAGTCTGGCACAACGCTACCGTCTGGCGTATGTCTTGCAGTAGTCGTATCTTTACGGAGACAGTGAACGGTCTAGGTATGTGATTTCGGACTTGCTGCACCAGGTCGCTCACCAGCTCCGGTTTCCTCAGCAAGTCAGCACCGTATCCATCCTTCATGGCCCAGCGTTGCGGACAGCCGCAATTTAAATCCACCCCATTACAGTATCTAATAAAAAAAGTCAGTACGGTAATCACAAAAATGAACTACTTTGCAAAATTAATGCAATTATGCAGGGATACATCTGTCGAGGTAGCTGTTAAGTAATTTGTTGGCTAATTAACGACTGTAGCGGATAACTGGGTATCAATACGCCATTCAGTATGTTCACATCAGTTAAAAAATTGTAACGTGCAAGGGGATAATTTTCTATAATTAATTATCTAGCATTAACTGTCACAAAAGCAGAGTTGGATTAAGGAGGGCTAAGAAGGGCTATTGTATAAACTTATGTACAACTATAAACCATTACAACAATCGCAACTATGAACTTACGGTGCAACTAGGTCTGCAGCTCCAACGAAGTCGTCTACGGTTTTAGCTGCGAATTGGACAACCAAGGGTCTATCCTGTCCATGCGTGGTGAATTCGTTTTGTCTGGCCTTTGAAGATCGTACAAACGAGTCTGCCATGATCATGGGAGTAAAGCATATATCACACCCATAACGCCTCACAAGCGTCCTGAATTGCAATCTGACACAACGACAAGAATGGAAACATAATAAAGTAATGGAATTAATTGTAATATGTATGAGTTGTACTATTAGTTGGTGCAATCAATATAACTAATTGTATTAATTAATGCAGTAACATAAGGTAACTTGATAAAATTGTTAAAACCATGTTACTTCCACTCACTTGCTGTATCTAACCATCGGTGCACAGATTTTTACCATCCTCCGCTCTTTCAATATCGCAACTATATCGGTGGTCACTTCCATATTTTATGTTTAATGTAGAATTGATAATGCTTATGATTTATCAGAAATAGAATTCTTTGATTATTAATATTAATATATATTATTTTAATTTATAATTAATCTATTTAATAATATATTAATATTATTTTATTTCGTAATAATTATTTCTTGAATACATATCGGTTTATTGTGTAAGTCTTTAAGTTAACCTAAAAGTTAACCTTTTTTTAGAAATAGTTCAATTTAGAAAATGCCGAGTTCATGTAAGTAAACGTAAGGCTAAAAGAGACAATAATAGAATTATTAGATATGAGAAACTTCATTGCGTTGCATTAAAATCGTGTTTAATTGCTGTTTATATCAGACGAATTTACGTCTGAACTCAAACGTCAAAACAAACGATAATTAGCGTCATTAGGGACGACAGACTACCAATTGACACTTTTACAGCCGGCAGCCGGCGGCTCACGGCCAGAGATGTCAGCTTTGAGACGCTGGCAACATGATGGCAACAGGGAGGGGATACGCACACAAGCGAGCAACCGTGTACGTGTGCGCGCCGCGCTTCGCGCAGCTTCGGGCAGCTTCGGGCAGCTTCGGGCAGACAAGCGCAGATATATCTGCTATCCTTTCTCGCCCGACCGATAGCTATAGCTGTAATATTGGGTCATTAAGTATGAAACTTTACAAATGTAAAAGCGCCATCTTTAACATTTGTTATCTCAAATTTGGCGCGAGACGTCAGTATCAGGTTAGGTTAGTATGATAGATGTATGTTCGCTCTTCAAATGTCATATTTGTTTGTTCAAATATCTTCATTAGTTTTATTGGTGGATTCTTTTTTATAGAACTATGGAAAAGTTCAAAATTCGTGTGATTTATGAATATGAGTTCCGCCGTGGAACCACAGTGTCGGAGACAGCTCGTAATGTCAACGCTGTATTTGGTGAAGGTTCAACTACTAAAGCAACGGTGGGCAATTGGTTCGAAAACTTCAGAGATGGAGATTTCAGCCTCGCTAATGAGCCACGTGGAAGACCAAAGACGAAGGTGGATAATGATCACTTGAGAGCCGTAGTAGAGTCCGATCCATCTCAAAGTACACGTGAATTGGCATCGATATTCAATGTTTCCATACCCACCATATTGGTTCATTTAGCTGCAATTGGTAAGATAAAGAAGTTGGACAAATGGGTCCCGCACGAATTGACCGATGCGCAGCAGGCGCAACGTCTAGAGGCTTCCCTTTCTTTGCTTTCCCGTCACAAAAATGAATCTTTTTTTAATCGAATTGTGACCTGCGATGAAAAGTGGATACTCTACGACAATCGTAAACGCTCGCATCAGTGGTTGAACGCTGATGAACCACCGAGACATCACGCGAAACCCAACATTACACAGAAGAAGCATATGGTGACTGTTTGGTGGTCCGGGTCAGGTGTTATCTACTACAACTTTATGAAACCTGGTACATCGATAACGGCTGAAGTATATTGCAAGCAACTGGACGAAATGATGCAACAACTTGCTATTAAACAACCGAAATTGGTCAATCGGTCAATGCCAATCCTGTTGCATGACAATGCTCGACCGCACACCGCACGACTGACCGTGGCAAAGCTACGGGAGTTGGAATTGGAAACTCTCCGTCATCCACCATATTCACCAGATCTATCACCTACCGACTATCACTTCTTCCGGAATTTGGACAACTTGTTGGTGGGAAAATTCTTCAATTCTCAACAGGCAGTCGAAACAGCCTTCCGCGACTTCATCGATTCCCGTACTCCTGGCTTCTATAGTAGAGGCATAGACCAACTGCCACTAAAATGGCAGAAGTGTGTAGATAACATGGGCGCATACTTCGATTGAAAATAAATCATGTCCATGTGCCAAAAAATGCAAAAGTTTATGTTCTATTTGTAAAGTTTCATACTTAATGACCCAATATATAGCTATAGCGGGCTGACAGCTGACTTCGCCGTCGCCCGAAAAATCAGTTTAGGCTTCTTTAATCTCTCTCTCTTTCTCTCTCTCTAAAAAGTATGAAACTCCTGATGCGATAACTTTCACGATGCGGTTTAGCATAATGGAACTATCACGGCACGGGCTGATATGCGGATCAGCAGATGAAACGATTGCTCGAGCTGATCATTTTAATTATAATTATAATTACAATTACTTTACTTACAATATCATTCATTCAAACAGCTGCAACAGAAAGTAAAGAATATTACGCGTGCAAAACAAATATTGTACATGTATGTGTAATAAAAGTTACATTACTTTACTTACAATATCATTCATTCAAACAGCTGCAACAGAAAGTAAAGGATATTACGCGTGCAAAACAAATATTTGAAGAAAGAAAGAAAGAAAGGCTAAGGAGAGTTAATGTACGAAGACAGAATTCTCATTCTCTTGTGTTTCAGTCATCTGTCTACTATCAATGTTCTTAAAGTGCCAATACATATACCAGAAATATTAATTCACATACAATAAATATAAATGTTAAAAATAAATAACTAAATATATAAATAAATAATCCAAAAATATAATGAGCATATAATTGTAAAACAATCACTGTAAAAACATTTTTATTAGACCTAACATTGTTTTCTTTATGAAATGATTTATGACTTATTTTCTTTATGACAACGTGTGAAACATATTTAATTATAATACATGTTTTATTGAAAATCAGTGCGATTTGCAAACTACAGCATGTATTGGGTTGTTCGGAAAGTAATTTCGTTTTTCACAAAGCGATGTCGTTAGTCGCGTTCCTCGATACTTAACCTTATTCTAAGCGGCAAATTCGTTTTATATTTTGACAACTGACATTTCAGACGTCATTTAGTATCTTATTGTGTTGCGATCTGTCAAGTAATTGTTTTTTGGCATCACATCAAACATGGAAAATCAAAGTGAGCATTTTCGTAATACTTTGCTTTTTTACTACCGAAAGGGTAAAAATGCAGTGCAAGCGAGAAAAAAATTGTGTACCGTGTACGGAGAAGATGTATTGAGTGAACGTCAGTATCAGAATTGGTTTTCGAAATTTCGATTTGAAAGATGCACCACGTTCAGGTCGGCCAATTAAAGCTAATGACGAGAAAATAAAGGCTCTGGTGGATACAAACCGTCGCATAACAACACGCGAAATTGCTGAAAAGTTAAATTTATCGAATTCGACCGTTTACGATCATTTGAAACGCCTTGGATTCGTTTCAAAGCTCGATATTTGGGTTCCACACAATTTAAAGGAAATTGACTTGATTCGACGCATTACCATCTGCGATTCATTGTTAAAACGTAAAGAAAATGAACCATTTTTGAAGCGAATCATAACTGGAGATGAAAAATGGATTGTTTACGACAATGTTAAGCGAAAACGATCATGGTCCAGGCAAGATGAACCTGCTCAATCGACATCCAAGGCAGATATTCATCAAAAGAAGATCATGCTTTCTGTATGGTGGGATTGGAAGGGAATCGTATTTTTCGAGCTACTACCAAGCAACCAGACGATTGATTCGAAAGTGTATTGTCGTCAGCTGGATGAATTGGATGCTGCCATCAAGCAGAAGCAACCGGAATTGGCGAATAGGAAAGGTGTCGTATTCCATCACGACAATGCCAGACCACACACAAGTTTGGTCACTCGCCAGAAGCTTTTACAGCTTGGATGGGATGTGCTACCACACCCATCATACTCTCCTGATCTGGTACCATCCGATTACCATTTGTTCCGGTCTCTACAAAATTCTTTGAACAATGTAAACTTCGATTCAAATGAAGGCGTAAAAAATCACTTGCTTCAATTTTTTGTCAATAAGGAGAAGGACTTCTATGAGTGTGGAATCTTAAAGTTGCCAGAAAGATGGCGAAAGGTAGCGGAACAAAATGGCCAATACATCACTGAATAAAATTTATTCTAAATATGAAAAAACCGCCTTTCATTTTTCCTTGAAAAAACGAAATAACTTTCCGAACAACCCAATATTACTGCTACTCTACAAGCGAAAGAATTCGGCACTCACCAATGCGCGATGAAATCCCACGCAAACCATCCTATCGTAGTCCATCCATCGATGAATGTGACTGTCGGGAACCTCCTCAGCTCCTGGACTTCCTTCCCTCGTGGTGCACCTTTCATCCCTAGTCTTTAGTCTGCACTCTAGTCTTTTGCACTTTAGCACCTTCAGTCTTTAGTTTGCTTTGCTAACACTCGCGACGCGATACGGTCATCAAAGTTATCTCTCGATTGCACTCGCGAAAATACGGCACTCCCGATGCGACGGCTTTCGCGAAGTGCTAAAACGCGGATTAGCACCATGGAACGATCGCGCGAGCTGATCACGCGGATCAGCAAACGGAACGTTCGCCCGGGCTGACAACGCGTGACAGCGGAACGAGTTATTCGCGACGCGTTGTATACGATGGCCGTCGCTTAGTTTTTGCGAGTCATTTGTGGCATTACTTCAATCTTTTCGCGATAAAGAACAAAATAATTTCATTTAACCAGCGACGCACTTGCCACATCGCCGGGGCCCGGCCGTCTCGGACAAGGGCAAGATTAGGCACGAGGTAGAACAAGCTAGTCATCAACGTGAGGTCGACGCAAACAGGATTCCCAGTCTCTCGATCCGCGCACAAACCATGCGTCTACTACCCACGTAGAAATTTCAAAACGGTCCAATACTGGGACCGTACCGTTTGCCATCGTGGCAGTACTGGCCGCCAGTATTGTGCCAGTACAGATTCGACACAGGAGTGTAACGCCATGCCGTACTTAATTGCCAGTACTGATCCGACACTGGCAATAATATATGGACCAGTATTGGGTAAATAACTGCACCAGCATTGGGCATAAAAGTGGACCAATTAATGTATTAATGTATAAATGTATTATACAGGGTGGGGCAGTTAAGGTGTTACAGACTTATATCTCGGAAACGAAGCATTTTAGAGAAAAATGTTTCAGACAAAAGTTGCAGGGTTGGAAGGGGGCCACTCAGTGGAGGTAACAGATTGGTCATTCGTGGTCATTTTCAAGGTCATTTAAAGGTCAAGTCCAATTTTTTAAACAGAAACCCATACTTTTTATTGCAGATTCTGATTCTCCGTCGAAAAGTAAGTAACTTTTGTTGGAAACATTTTTTTTTTAAATGCCCTCCTCATCCCGAAAACACAGGTTCAACCTTTGGTGGACCAATGATAATAACTCGCTTTATAACAGACACTGAAGTTTTTTTTTAGTATTTTACTGTTTACCGTCAGTATTAGCGTTACCCAGTGTGCACCACGTGGAGGTTGCTGATCGGATTTGCACACCTTGTGGCCCTGAAAAGGGCCGATTGCTCTGCTTTACACTAAGAAGCAGTACGTAATTTCAGAAGAAGAAGTATATTATGTTTAGAAAATGCTGGAGGACATTTTGAACATCTCATGGATTAGTGTAAAGCGAAGCAACCGGCCTTTTTCAGGGCCACAAGGTGTGCAAATCCGATCAGCAACCTCCACGTGGTGCACACTGGGTAACGCTAATGCTGACGGTAAACAGTAAAATACTAAAAAAAAAACTTCAGTGTCTGTTATAAAGCGAGTTATTATCATTGGTCCACCAAAGGTTGAACCTGTGTTTTCGGGATGAGGAGGGCATTTAAAAAAAAATGTTTCCAACAAAAGTTACTTACTTTTCGACGGAGAATCAGAATCTGCAATAAAAAGTATGGGTTTCTGTTTAAAAAATTGGACTTGACCTTTAAATGACCTTGAAAATGACCACGAATGACCAATCTGTTACCTCCACTGAGTGGCCCCCTTCCAACCCTGCAACTTTTGTCTGAAACATTTTTCTCTAAAATGCTTCGTTTCCGAGATATAAGCCTGTAACACCTTAACTGCCCCACCCTGTATATATATATATATAATATGTATTTTGTACTATTTGTATTTGTGACTTAAATATTATAAACAAAGACTAATGCAAACAACATTAGTAAAATCATTTTGTAAATGTCGCGTGAATTAATATCGCGTTTAAAAGAAAAAGATGTTAAATCGGTTTTCCGAATGGTTATTTATACGTGATAACGCAAATGTTTCTAGCGAGAACGTCACGCCTGATCTGGCCATCTATCGGTCGCTGGTGAATCAATATATTGTTATAATCCTATTCTAAAAAAGGCGTGTTAACTTCGCGAAGTTCTTTTTTATCGAATATTGAGGCCTCTTTTCCGCGACGAATTTCGTGTGACTTGAACTTCGTGTTGCGAATGTCAGAATGTCATAGTGGCTGTCAGTGCGGTTATATTGACAACTGTATTTATTATATTATTTTTATTTTATTTTTTTTTATTTCTTATTTTATGTATAGCGCGCGTAGCGCGCGTCTGTGTTGCTAGTTATATATTATCGGCAATGTATGTAGTCCAATGCTGGGTCTGTGTCGGTTGCCGAAGCATGGCCCGTCTCGCAACCAGTACTGGTCCATGTCTGTATTTTATAATGGCCCGTCACATGGCCCGGTTTTTAATAAGTACTAGGATAAGACTGTCTGCCAATTCTTTGCAGTACTGGCCGCCAGTATTGTGCCAGTACAGATCCGACACTGGAGTGTAACGCCGCTGCCGTACTCTGGGCTACCAATACTAAGCCAATGTTGGGCCAGTTAAACAACCTCGGCAATTTCTACGTGGGTAACTTCGCATTTACGCGAATATTAGCCGTTGTTCATACAAACCCCGCGAGTACATTCGGTGACTCATGAGACTCGTACGGCTGTTAGACGTTCCGAGAGAGAAGGGGCCCATTCGCGAGGGTTTTCTGAAGATCGCTCCCCGTCCCCCGTGGGCCGAGCCCGAAGCCGAGAAGGAAAATCGCAGGAAGTGAACGCGGGGCGCAAAGCTTCGCATATTATTGTAACATCTTTCGGAAGTGTGGGTCCGCCGATTAAACGCAACATATCCCAGGCAGCACACATTGGTTTCAAAACCGTTTCATAAACGTTTTGCCGTAACGTTTCATAACCATTTTATTGAAACGTTTATTTAGGAGAAAAATGTCCAACGATAAAACGTTAGGAGAAACGTTTCTTTTTCGGCAAAAAAACGTTTCAGAAACCATCAGAAAAATATTTATCAATTCTATATATCAGTGCCTCAAAGATAGACAGAGTTAAGTCACATTTTTGTAAAAAAACTAGATTTTTATATTTTATGAATTACTCTCTAAATTTCGTGTAGTGGAATCTCACTCTTTTGAAATATCACTTCAAGTAATAGTGATCTCGAAAGTTTCAAAAGAAAAGAAGAAGAAAAGAGTATTGGATCGGTTTTCCGAATGGTTATTTATAAGGTGATAACACAAATGTTACTTGCGAGAACGTCACGTCTGGCCATCTATCGGTCGCTTGGTGAATCAGAGGTGGGAATCACACACACTCGTGTTGATTTTTGTCTCTTGTTCCATAATCGAGTACATTGAAACGTATGATGTAAAAATAATGAATACTCGCAAAGTAAGTAGAAATTACTATTTTTTCTATATTAATTATATAATTTCAAATCAATTTAATAAAACACATTTTTCGTTTCTGTGGAAACGTGAAAAATACGTTTTTAAAATTTAGGTCTAAAAACGGTTTCTATTTAAACCGTTTCTTAAATGGTACTTTATGTTTCTTAGATATTAGATACGTCTAAGAAACATATATTAGGCTAACATGTGCTGCCTGGGGACTAACCGACGTTCCGTGGATCATTGATGGACGGTTCATGGAGCATCGGTGGACGTCTATTAGACGTTCCGTGGATCATTAATGGAAGCTTCATGGAGCCTCGATAGACGACTAACCGACGATCCGTGGATCATTTATGGACGGTTCATGGAGCATCGGTGGACGTCTATTAGACGTTCCGTGGATCATTAATGGAAGCTTCATGGAACCTCGATGCCACGAAACGTCGGTTAGTCGTCCATCGAGGCTCTATGAACCTTCCATTAATGGTCCATGGGACGTACATTAATCGTCCACCGAGGTTCCGTGGTTCTTCTATTAATGATCCACGGTACGTCTAATAGACGTCTTTAAAGACGTCTAAAGGCAGGAGCACAGACTTTTGCATAGCGCATAAAAAGATGCATAAGAAATTTGATTGGTCTATAAACATGTGCATAAGGAAATGGACCAATCAAATTCCTTATGCATCTGTTTATGCGCTTATGCAAAAGTTTGTGCTCCTGCCTTAATGCAGATCCACTGGACGTGCAAGGCGGAACTATGGATTTCTAGTAGCCGTCTAATGGACGTCCATTACAGATTTTCGGTGGATGTAAATTTATGTAAGAATAACTTCAATTATATACATATATTATTAATAATTAAAAATAAATTCTATAATATTGTGAATTTCTAAATGTTAAACAAAATTAGCTGAAAAATTGTAATTAATAATGAAACTTAAATATTAGTTTATTGGAAATACTCTATACGTTTAATAAATCTATTATACATCCATAATGGATGTCTAATGGACATCTGCAATGGATTTGTAGAGGACATCTATTATGGAGATAGGATGGACCTCTAATGGACATCTATCTGACTTCCACTATGGAGATATATATCCCATGGAGCTATGGAGGTATCATGGATCTCTAATAGACGTCCATCTGACGTCTATCGTGGAGATAGATGTCCCATGGAGCTATGGAGGTTTCATGGACATCCACTGGATGCTAATTTCTATGTGGGAAAGGATATTACGCGTGAAAGAGAGAGAGATTAAAGAAGCCTAAACTGATTTTTCGGGCGACGGCGAAGTCAGCTGTCAGCCCGCTATAGCTATATATTGGGTCATTAAGTATGAAACTTTACAAATAGAACATAAACTTTGCATTTTTGGCACATGGACATGATTTATTTTCAATCGAAGTATGCGCCCATGTTATCTACACACTTCTCCATTTTAGTGAGTTGGTCTATGCCTCTACTATAGAAGCCAGGAGTACGGAATCGATGAAGTCGCGGAAGCTGTTTCGACTGCCTGTGAATTGAAGAATTTTCCCACCAACAATTGTCCAAATTCCGGAAGAAGTGATAGTCGGTAGGTGATAGATCTGGTGAATATGGTGGATGACGGAGAGTTTCCAATTCCAACTCCCGTAGCTTTGCCACGGTCAGTCGTGCAGGTGTGCGGTCGAGCATTTTCATGCAACAGGATGGCATTGACCATGACCAATTCGGTGTTTAATAGCAAGTTGTTGCATCATTTCGTCCAGTTGCTTGCAATATACTTCAGCCGTTATCCGATGTACGAGTTTCATAAAGTGTAGTAATAACACCTGACCGGACCACCAAACAGTCACCATAGCTTCTTCTGTGTAATGTTGGGTTTCGCGTGATGTCTCGGTGGTCATCAGCGTTTCAACCACTGATGTCGAGCGTTACGATTGTCGTAGAGTATTCACTTTTCATCGCAGGTCACAATTCGATTAAAAAAAGATTCATTTTGTGACGGAAAAGCAAAGAAAGGGAAGCCTCTAGACTTGCGCCTGCGCGCATCATCAATTCGTGCGGACCCATTTGTCCAACTTCTTTATCTTACAATTGCAGCTAAATGAACCAATATGGTGGGTATGGAAACATTGAATATCGATGCCAATTCACGTGCACTTTGAGATGATCGACTCTACTACGGCTCTCAAGTGATCATTATCCACCTTCGTCTTTGGTCTTCCACGTGGCTCATTAGCGAGGCTGAAATCTCCATCTTGAAGTTTTGAACCAATTGCCCACGTTGCTTTAGTAGTGAACCTTCACCAAATACAGCGTTGACATTACGAGCTGTCTCGACACTGTGTTCCACGCGAAACTCATATTCATAAATCACACGAATTTTGAACTTTTCCATATTCTATAAAAAAGAATCCACCAATAAAACTAATGAGATATTTGAACAAACAAATATGACATTTGAAGAGCGAACATACATCTATCACACTACCTAACCTGATACTGACGTCTCGGCCAAATTTGAGATAACAAATGTTAAAGATGGCGCTTTTACATTTGTAAAGTTTCATACTTAATGACCCAATATTACAGCTATAGCTATCGGTCGGGCGAGAAAGGATAGCAGATATCTGCGCTTGTCTGCCGAAGCTGCCCGAAGCTGCCCGAAGCTGCGCGAAGCGCGGCGCGCACACGTACACGGTTGCTCGCTTGTGTGCGTATCCCCTCCCTGTTGCCATCATGTTGCCAGCGTCTCAAAGCTGACATCTCTGGCCGTGAGCCGCCGGCTGCCGCTGTAAAAGTGTCAATTGGTAGTCTGTCGTCCCTAATGACGCTAATTATCGTTTGTTTTGACGTTTGAGTTCAGACGTAAATTCGTCTGATATAAACAGCAATTAAACACGATTTTAATGCAACGCAATGAAGTTTCTCATATCTAATAATTCTATTATTGTCTTTTAGCCTTACGTTTACTTACATGAACTCGGCATTTTCTAAATTGAACTATTTCTAAAAAAAGGTTAACTTTTAGGTTAACTTAAAGACTTACACAATAAACCGATATGTATTCAAGAAATAATTATTACGAAAAAAATAATATTAATATATTATTAAATAGATTAATTATAAATTAAAATAATATATATTAATATTAATAATCAAAGAATTCTATTTCTGATAAATCATAAGCATTATCAATTCTACATTAAACATAAAATATGGAAGTGACCACCGATATAGTTGCGATATTGAAAGAGCGGAGGATGGTAAAAATCTGTGCACCGATGGTTAGATACAGCAAGTGAGTGGAAGTAACATGGTTTTAACAATTTTATCAAGTTACCTTATGTTACTGCATTAATTAATACAATTAGTTATATTGATTGCACCAACTAATAGTACAACTCATACATATTACAATTAATTCCATTACTTTATTATGTTTCCATTCTTGTCGTTGTGTCAGATTGCAATTCAGGACGCTTGTGAGGCGTTATGGGTGTGATATATGCTTTACTCCCATGATCATGGCAGACTCGTTTGTACGATCTTCAAAGGCCAGACAAAACGAATTCACCACGCATGGACAGGATAGACCCTTGGTTGTCCAATTCGCAGCTAAAACCGTAGACGACTTCGTTGGAGCTGCAGACCTAGTTGCACCGTAAGTTCATAGTTGCGATTGTTGTAATGGTTTATAGTTGTACATAAGTTTATACAATAGCCCTTCTTAGCCCTCCTTAATCCAACTCTGCTTTTGTGACAGTTAATGCTAGATAATTAATTATAGAAAATTATCCCCTTGCACGTTACAATTTTTTAACTGATGTGAACATACTGAATGGCGTATTGATACCCAGTTATCCGCTACAGTCGTTAATTAGCCAACAAATTACTTAACAGCTACCTCGACAGATGTATCCCTGCATAATTGCATTAATTTTGCAAAGTAGTTCATTTTTGTGATTACCGTACTGACTTTTTTATTAGATACTGTAATGGGGTGGATTTAAATTGCGGCTGTCCGCAACGCTGGGCCATGAAGGATGGATACGGTGCTGACTTGCTGAGGAAACCGGAGCTGGTGAGCGACCTGGTGCAGCAAGTCCGAAATCACATACCTAGACCGTTCACTGTCTCCGTAAAGATACGACTACTGCAAGACATACGCCAGACGGTAGCGTTGTGCCAGACTCTGGAGAAAGTTGGTGTTTCGTTCTTAACGATCCACGCAAGAACTCCGGAGATGCGTAACGAGCCGATCGATCTGGACAATCTCAAGCTGCTGCGAGGTCACGTGCGGTTGCCGCTCGTCGCGAACGGTGACGTGAAGAGCTTGGACAGTGCGGAGTACTTGTACAGAGAATCCGGCTGAGGGAGTGATGGCAGCCAGAGGTATCCTGACTAATCCGGCGTTGTTCTCGGCGAGTCCGTCACTCCGCTGGCTTGCGTCCAAGATTGGTTGGACATCACGTCGGCCACACCGACTGAATTCCAGTGTTTCCATCATCACCTAGTGTTCATGCTGGAGAAAGTTCTCCCGAAGAAAGATCGGATTGCGTTCAACAACTTACAAAGCAGACCGTCCGTGTTGGAATTTCGGAGAATTATTACGGCATGAGGCCAAGTGCCCAGATCAGTCCGATGGAGCTGACAGACTGTAATTTCGACGCGTCGCACGTGCGAAACGCAGAGAGGAGTACATCGACTACTGGAAGACGATGCCTCGAGCGACTTTTGAGGAATATATTCGACACTACGTAAAAAACCTCATAGAGTTTCCTCTCGTCATATCGTCGCGAAGCATCAGGTTACAATTTCACATTTACTTTAGTTTTTTTCTTTTTTTTTATGTTTATTTTAGGGTATTTCGAGAAGAAGATATTTGAAAAAGCCCGCCGCGCGCGCCGCCATATTGTTATTGTTGTTTTAGTTCCTCTCAGCAGTCGCTTCCTTCAAATGGCGCTATAATAAAATTCATGGAGTCTTCCAATTTCCCTCATTTCTCTCTCCCTCTTTCTTTCAGTTGTTATTTTATTGATTTTTTCGTTATTGGCGCATCAGGCACAATTGCAATTTGTGTTTCTACCCCGGTTGCCACGGTTATTTTTAAATGAAAAACAGGTTCTGATATTGTGTGATTGTTGCAAAGCAGCGAAGTCTCAAAATGAGTTATAGTACACGTAAGTTTAACGGGAAAATATAAACACTGCTGCTCTTGCGTTGTCCTACATATTGCAAAAGTATTTTACGTGAAAATCTGTATTGTTTCCGTAACAATGTACGCAACTTGTTTATAGCATTTGTAATAACGCAAATTTTACAAGTCATTTCAAGTTGACTCAAAATAGTGATTTGTTGTTGTAAATAATTTACTTATGCTTCTTTTAAATAAATTTAAAAAATTAATTTTTGTTACCAAAAATTGGGCTATGTTTTAGCATGTTATGTAAAATGTTTGGCAATCATTGATGATAATATTTGGAAATTACAATATATAGATTGAAACATTTAAATTCTAATTGGAAGAATTAAAGTTTAATTGGAAGTAAAATTGAAGACATCGGATTTTTACTATAATATATATGCTTTGCATGAAATATCGGAGAAAGCGGATACAAGACTGCTTATGAAAATGTTTTCAGGTCTCAGAGGAATGTCCGTTAACGAAAGAGAAGAATCACAAGTATGGCCGTGCGTTTACTGTGGCAACGGACTGAAATTTATCACTGTCTGTTTCGCCGCATTAACATTTGCCATTACTGCTATGCTGATTTTGCAAATTCTCTATACAGAGAATATACCACAGGTACATACATTGAGCGACGGGAGAACAAAAAAGAAAATTCATGAAGATAAAAATTGTGCTAGTAATAATATTCTCCTTTTCTCATCTCAGTAGTCTTCACGGTATCCATGGGGGTTGCTACGGATTATTCAAATTGTCTCAAATCGGCAACTAAAGTATTGAGAAAGTCGAGCAATGCAGTGGACGCTGTGGATCCCGGGGGATACTTTATTATCAACGGGTCGGAGAAGGTTCTCATAGCGCAGGAGAAGATGGCGACCAACACCGTTTACGTTTTTAGCATGAAGGACGGCAAGTATGCCTACAAGGCTGAAATCAGATCTTGTTTGGAGCACAGTTCGCGCCCCACCTCGACCCTGTGGATCAACATGATGGCCAAGAGCGGAGCCAGCATAAAAAAATCCGCCATAGGCCAACGCATCATCGCGATTATTCCCTACATCAAGCAGGAGATTCCCATAATGGTCGTTTTCCGCGCCCTCGGGTTCGTCGCTGACCGCGACATCCTCGAGCACATCATCTACGACTTCGACGATCCCGAAATGATGGAGATGGTGAAGCCGTCCCTGGACGAGGCGTTCGTTATACAGGAGCAGAGCGTCGCCTTGAACTTCATCGGCTCGAGGGGCGCGAAACCAGGCGTGACCAAGGAGAAGCGAATCAAGTACGCTCGAGAAATCTTGCAGAAGGAAATGCTGCCGCACGTTGGCATAAGCGACTTCTGCGAGACGAAGAAGGCTTACTTTCTGGGCTACATGGTGCACAGATTACTGTCGGCGTCTTTGGGACGACGGGAGCTAGACGATCGCGATCATTACGGCAACAAAAGATTAGACCTGGCCGGACCTCTACTGGCATTCCTGTTCCGTGGCCTGTTCAAGAACCTGATGAAGGAAGTGCGTCTGTACGCGCAGAAGTTTATCGACCGAGGCAAGGATTTCAATCTCGAACTGGCGATCAAGACGAAGATCATTACCGATGGTTTGCGGTACTCGCTCGCCACGGGCAACTGGGGCGACCAGAAGAAGGCGCATCAGGCGAGAGCGGGCGTGTCGCAGGTGTTGAACAGGCTTACCTTCGCGTCGACGTTGTCGCACTTGAGGCGAGTAAACTCGCCGATCGGAAGGGACGGCAAACTCGCGAAGCCGCGTCAGTTACACAACACGTTGTGGGGTATGCTGTGCCCGGCAGAAACGCCCGAGGGTGCTGCTGTGGGATTGGTAAAAAATCTGGCCTTGATGGCGTACATAAGCGTTGGCTCGCAGCCGTCCCCTATTCTGGAGTTCTTGGAGGAATGGTCGATGGAGAATCTTGAGGAAATAGCTCCGAGCGCTATTGCTGACGCTACTAAGATATTCGTGAACGGATGCTGGGTCGGCATCCACAGGGATCCGGATCAGTTGATGGCCACTTTGCGCAAGCTGAGACGGCAGATGGACATCATCGTGTCGGAAGTGTCGATGATCCGCGACATCAGGGACCGTGAAATAAGGATTTATACGGATGCAGGCAGAATCAGTAGACCCCTGCTCATAGTAGAGGGACAAAATCTCTTATTGAAGAAAAGACACATCGATATGCTGAAAGAAAGGGACTACAATAATGACGGGTAAGAGCGTTCTCTTGGTTCATCATTATCATCAGTTTTGTGCTGTTCGTTGAAGAGGAACGTCATAATCTTTAAACTATTATTATGTATTTATTATTTATTTATTATTAGGTGCGCAAATTAATCTGATGTCTTTAGTTTTATATACGTTGATGATAACCATTTTTTATTTAAATATTAAAACCTAAATTCAATAACTTCTTTAATTCGCTAGTAAATACAATAATAACTCCAATTTATTTGTTAACTAAACTGGCAATACAATTGCAAATCATTGTAAATTATACTGGTAGTTGTAACGTGCATTAATTTATGATTCAATTTAATCTCTTACAGATGGCAAGAATTGGTAGGTAGCGGAGTTGTAGAGTACATAGACACACTGGAGGAGGAAACCGTCATGATAGCCATGTCACCAGACGATCTGAGGCAGGAAAAGGAGTACGCGTATTGTACGACCTACACTCATTGTGAAATTCATCCGGCAATGATTCTTGGCGTGTGCGCTTCCATAATACCATTTCCTGATCACAATCAAAGTCCTAGGAATACGTATCAGGTACACGAGCAATATATACTACATTCTCTTTCGATCTTTTTACTTTGCAATTTTTGGAAGACGAAATATATTATTTAATTATTATAAATATTTAAATTTCGATATTATAGATTTTTTTAATCTTTCAGAGCGCTATGGGGAAACAAGCAATGGGCGTGTACATTACAAATTTCCACGTGCGTATGGACACGTTGGCTCACGTACTATATTATCCTCACAAGCCGTTGGTCACTACGCGATCCATGGAGTATCTGAGATTCCGTGAGCTGCCGGCCGGCATTAACAGCATCGTCGCTATCCTCTGTTACACAGGATACAATCAAGAAGACAGCGTCATCTTGAACGCGAGCGCCGTTGAGAGAGGCTTCTTCCGATCGGTGTTCTACCGCTCGTACAAGGAGGCGGAATCGAAGAAGATCGGTGACCAGGAGGAACAGTTTGAGAAACCTTCACGTTCTACCTGCCAAGGAATGCGTAATGCTATATACGACAAGTTGGACGACGACGGAATCATTGCCCCTGGCATTCGCGTGTCGGGTGACGACGTGATCATAGGAAAAACAATTACTCTACCCGAAACGGACGATGAGGTACAAGTCCCAGTATCTTTCAATGTATTCGCTGCTTAATGTGCAATGTGAGCACGCCGGATGACGCTGATTCCCCAAATCGCACGCTGAATGTCTTGATTGACACGAAACATTTTAACGTTTCCTCGTTTCATTCGTGCTTTCAGTTGGACAGTACGACCAAGCGTTTTACGAAACGCGACGCGTCCACCTTCTTGCGCAACAGCGAGACCGGGATAGTCGACCAAGTGATGTTGACGTTAAACAGCGAGGGATACAAGTTCTGCAAGATTCGCGTGCGTAGTGTGCGCATTCCGCAGATCGGCGACAAGTTCGCGTCGCGTCACGGGCAGAAGGGTACGTGCGGAATTCAATACAGGCAAGAGGATATGCCGTTCACCTGTGAGGGTCTCACACCCGACATTATCATCAATCCCCACGCCATCCCCTCTCGCATGACCATCGGTCACTTGATCGAGTGCATACAAGGGAAAGTTTCCGCTAACAAAGGTACAGTTTTCACATTTTTTCGCTCAACTCAAATGTAGATTAAAAGAGAGATATATGTTATATATAGAGAGATCGATAAAATATCAAGTAGATAAAATACCGATTAAATAAAATGCTTGACTTTTAAATATATAATTGTAATAATCTTTTACTAATTTGTAGAAATAATAACACAACTAAGATGATGTATACCATATGAAAATCTCTCTCTCTCTCTTTCTCCCTCTCTTTGGCATGCTACATTTAAATTATTTTTACAAATTATTATATTGGGTTGTTCGGAAAGTAATTTCGTTTTTCACAAAGCGATGACGTTAGTCGCGTTCCTCGATACTTAACCTTACTCTAAGCGGCAAATTCGTTTTATATTTTGACAACTGACATTTCAGACGTCATTTAGTATCTTATTGTGTTGCGATCTGTCAAGTAATTGTTTTTTGGCATCACATCAAACATGGAAAATCAAAGTGAGCATTTTCGTAATACTTTGCTTTTTTACTACCGAAAGGGTAAAAATGCAGTGCAAGCGAGAAAAAAATTGTGTACCGTGTACGGAGAAGATGTATTGAGTGAACGTCAGTATCAGAATTGGTTTTCGAAATTTCGATTTGAAAGATGCACCACGTTCAGGTCGGCCAATTAAAGCTAATGACGAGAAAATAAAGGCTCTGGTGGATGCAAACCGTCGCATAACAACACGCGAAATTGCTGAAAAGTTAAATTTATCGAATTCGACCGTTTACGATCATTTGAAACGCCTTGGATTCGTTTCAAAGCTCGATATTTGGGTTCCACACAATTTAAAGGAAATTGACTTGATTCGACGCATTACCATCTGCGATTCATCGTTGAAACGTGAAGAAAATGAACCATTTTTGAAGCGAATCATAACTGGAGATGAAAAATGGATTGTTTACGACAATGTTAAGCGAAAACGATCATGGTCCAGGCAAGATGAACCTGCTCAATCGACATCCAAGGCAGATATTCATCAAAAGAAGATCATGCTTTCTGTATGGTGGGATTGGAAGGGAATCGTATTTTTCGAGCTACTACCAAGCAACCAGACGATTGATTCGAAAGTGTATTGTCGTCAGCTGGATGAATTTGATGCTGCCATCAAGCAGAAGCGACCAGAATTGGCGAATAGGAAAGGTGTCGTATTCCATCACGACAATGCCAGACCACACACAAGTTTGGTCACTCGCCAGAAGCTTTTACAGCTTGGATGGGATGTGCTGCCACACCCACCATACTCTCCTGATCTGGCACCATCCGATTACCATTTGTTCCGGTCTCTACAAAATTCTTTGAACAATGTAAACTTCGATTCAAATGAAGGCGTCAAAAATCACTTGCTTCAATTTTTTGTCAATAAGGAGAAGGACTTCTATGAGTGTGGAATCTTAAAGTTGCCAGAAAGATGGCGAAAGGTAGTGGAACAAAATGGCCAATACATCACTGAATAAAATTTTTTCTAAATATGAAAAAACCGCCTTTCATTTTTCCTTGAAAAAACGAAATAACTTTCCGAACAACCCAATATATAGAGTAAGATAGTTGATCTATAAGTAAATAGATCTAATATAAATAAATAATATTAAAAAATGAATAAAAAGATGTCTATGTGCTTATCAACGTGTTTTTTTAGGAGAGATCGGTGATGCTACACCGTTTAACGATGCCGTGAATGTGCAAAAGATCTCGACGCTTCTGCAGGAATACGGTTACCAATTACGAGGAAACGAAGTTATGTACAATGGACATACGGGTCGCAAAATCAACGCACAAGTCTTTTTAGGGCCGACTTATTATCAGCGCTTGAAGCACATGGTGGACGATAAGATTCATAGTAGAGCAAGAGGACCCGTGCAAATTCTAGTTAGGCAACCTATGGAAGGTCGCGCGAGGTAATTATACCTATCATTAGTCTTGCTGTTCTAATATGCAGCGACTAAATGAAATTTGACTAAAAACACTTTATATAACGATTATTTGAATCGTCAAAATGGTCAAAATCGATTTACTTTAATTAAAATCTGTTCCGCCAGCTTCGATGTATACATATATATTGTTAAGTATTTTTCGTTTATTTATATATATTTTTTATGGGCTTTAGGGACGGCGGACTTCGTTTCGGAGAGATGGAACGTGACTGTCAGATTTCTCACGGCGCGGCGCAATTTTTGAGGGAACGTCTATTTGAAGTGTCGGACCCATATCGAATTCACATATGCAATTTTTGCGGCCTGATAGCCATAGCAAATTTACGGAACAACACCTTCGAGTGCAAAGGATGCAAAAACAAAACGCAAATTTCGCAAATTAGATTGCCGTACGCGGCGAAGCTCCTTTTCCAGGAACTGATGGCGATGAATATTGCACCTAGGCTCATGATAAATTAATACTATTCGTACTATTAATATCACTACATAGAAATTAGTACTTAGATTTCTGAAGAGTTTAATACAACCATTTTAATACTCTATATTTATGACGTTGTTTAATAAGGTTTACCATTGTCAATAAATACTTAATGTGTATTAAGTATTTATTAAGTAATGTCTTGAGAATTTTACAAACTTAACGTTTCAATTGAGTGATATGTTAATAGTCTTAAGTTAGACCTGGTGTGATACAGTAATATTTCTGAATAAGTATATAATTTTGTAAATAAATTTTCTAAGATACACTATTTTCTGCACGTGTCCCATACAACACATTGTTAAGTCGTGAATTAAAAAAAAAACATCAATAGTTTTGATATGTTTCTTATTTAACGTGAAATTAAAATTGCGCTAATTTTGCACTGCTTAAATTCTTAAGTACTTTACAATAACGTAAACGAGTGATCACGCAAATTTCGATCCAACCCTCCGAGGCAGATGTAATCTTATTTTCAAATCTAATGCTCTAACGATTGATCGGAACAATTCTTCATTTGTAATACTGTAATGACGAATTAAACAAATTAAACAAGTTTCTAAATAGCACAACTCGTCAATGTATCAGGAAACATTTTTATTAGGTGCGCAAGTTAATTCGATGCTTTTTTTTAAAGAAATTGAGCTTTTTATTTTAAATTACTTACTCTTTTTGTCGAGAGAGGAGTCGTCAGCTGTTCGATAGATGGAGAAAAGTATTAGACAATGATGGCGAATATTTCGAAGATTCACGTGTTTGTTGTTTTTTGGTGGCTTCAATTTCTTCAAGAAAAGCATCGAATTAATTTGCGCACTCAATATTTTCGTATAATAATACAATGGGCCAGTTTTTTTTTTTAACGATAAGATTAAAAAAAAGAAAACGAGAAAAAGTGAGAGGGAAGTTTAGATGGCGTTGTTGGACGCTTTTCTCACTGTGCGCACGCGTACTTGGTCTACGTCTACATCTACATCAAAAGTGCCGGTTGTAAATTGTTATCATCATAATACGTACCACGAGCAGCATCGTCAGGTAGCGCTGGATAGCGATAACGTCGGTTCTAGTTGTTTACATGCGAGAGTTTGACGACCCAGAGGACGATCTCCGTCCACGTAGAGACGCACATAGAGGCTCCATTTATTGAAGAAAATTTATTGCAATCCGCAACTATGAAGAGAGTGATCATTTTCCTTAATGGCACTGATGCCAACGGCAAGGTACTGCTACATTCTGCTTGTATGCTACATTTTATTCTTTTTACCGTTTGTAAACAGATTTTGTATACTTCCTTTGTCTCAAGTTAAAACTTACATCTCTTGACGAGTGCACTCGTGTTGCACATCTTGTTGAGAAGTTGCGTAGGCGTAGAAACATTCAATGAAAGCAGTTTTTGTTTTACAACATATTTTTGTATTTGACAGGTGTTTGTGGTGACTCATTCATTAGACGAATTGTTGTTAGCGGCCGGTGCGAAATTCGAGATAACTGCAAAGAGGATCTTCACACCACAGGGTGGCGAGGTTGACGATATCAAGTTAATTAGGTAACTCGCTTGCAGTTTATTTATTTACTTTTTTTGTTACTGAAGAGATTTTACTTTCTCTCTCTCTCTTGACTCGCAGATGAATGGTCATATTTCTTTTTCATAACCGATACTACAAAACGTCTTCTTGGTGCATTATATTTGTACTGTTATTTTCACTATATGTATTACAATATTAATTATAACGTTATACTATATTCTTTCTTCCCATTGTTTTACAGAGATGATGATATTTTGTACGTCTCAAATGGAGAGGATTATATACAAAAAGATAAGATACATAGTAACAAATTAAATAAAAATTCAGAATGGATTACGCTGAACGTTGGGGGAAAATATTTTACCACAACTAGGAATACCTTAACGAAAAAGGAGCCTATAAGCATGTTAGCAAGGTATATCTGTAATTTTTTGCTAGCATAAAATTACTCAGCAGATATTTTATATATTGCTTAGGAAAAATTGCATGTATTATATTACGGAGTATATAGAAACGAAATATTTCTATGTGCGTACACGAGTATGTATGCACGAGTAAAATAATTGTAAAGAAAATTTCCGCAGAATGTTTACGGAGAGCACGGGTACTGAGAATGCGATACAGCCGAGTAAACAAGATCACCTTGGAGCGTATCTGATCGACAGGAGTCCTCTGTATTTCGAGCCTCTATTAAATTATCTAAGGCATGGCGAAGTAATACTTGATTCCAATGTGAATGTAGCTGGTATATATACCTTCAGTCATATTTAAGTTACTGCTACAGATCAGCTTTACGTAAAACCTAAGAAACTAAGAAACGAAATTGTATTGCCAGGGATGTTGGCGGAGGCTCATTTCTACGGCATTGAAGGCGCCATACGAATTCTCTCAGCGATTGTGGAGAAGGAGGAACTGCAGAAAGAGGGTCTTAAATCGTTGACCCGCAATGATGTACTTAAAGCAATCATGTCAACGCCGACCAATGCAGAGCTCAGGTTCCAGGGAGTCGACTTTGCTAAAGCCGATCTTTCCAAGCTAGATCTCAGGAATATCAATTTCAAGGTATATATGCATTTCTCGCCTTGCAAATAAGTCGGACCATATAAAAGGATCGTACAAAGTGTCTCGTTTCTTGAGAATTGTTCTCTCTCGTCTGCCGTTGTCGTTTTATACGCTTTACTTTTTTTACATCTCGGTATCTCGGCATACGTGATCGCGCGAAATTTTATAATCTGTAAAAGCATGATGTTTTTTTTATTACAACTAAAACTTGATAAAATATTTTAAATTAATAAAACTTCGGGAAGTCTGTTTGAGTCCAGTTTGTTGTACCTACAAACAAGTTTCTCTTTGCAGTACGCTATTATGCACCACTGCAGTCTGGCAGGTGCCAATTTGTCTGGATGCTGCTTCGAGCGTGCCGATTTGTCCCACGCGAATCTGCAGGGCGCACAATTAATGTGCGTGAAAATGTCGTGCGCAAACCTAGCCGCGGCGAATTTACGTTCGTGCAACTTTGAGGATCCCGGCGGTTTGCCCGCGAACATGGAAGGCGTGAATCTGAAAGGCGCCAACCTCGAAGGCAGTAATATGGCGTCTGTCAATCTGCGCGTGGCGACGTTAAAAAATGCCGTCCTGAGAAATTGCGTCCTGAGGTCCGCTGTTTTGGCCGGTGCGGACCTAGAGGTGCTGTTTGTTCATCACGCATCGTTGTTTCAACATAAGCTCTGTTTCTATTATTTCTTTTAATACTGGGTCAGTCAAAAAGTTCGGTTTAATTCATACATACATATAATACAGGCAAACCGGGCCCAACCGGGACGATATTAAAAAAAAAACTGATCCAATATTTTAATTTTGTTATAACAATGATTATGATTTATATTTCTTGTATTTATTACATTTAATATTTATTGCGTTTATATACTAATATTAATGTATGTATTTAAATGTGTTTGTATTTTGTAGTGCTCTGATTTATCTGGCTCCAATCTGCAGGATGCAATGTTTATGTTATTGTAATTGATAATTTATTGCTAATAAACATTATAATTAGAATGTCATAGGGAATAATGTCTAATCATAGACAACGATGGTGATTACTTGGTTGAATAATTTGTTCCTACTGAATACAATAAAGTAAAATTTGCAAAACCGAACCAAACTTTTTGACTGATCCAATATTTACGCTAAATAACCCTAGAGAGATGGTAGGTTGAAGGCGTTCCCGTCCCAACCGGGACGGTATTAAAAAAAAACTGATCCAATATTTTAATTTTGTTATAACAATTATTATGATTTATATTTCTTGTATTTATTACATTTAATATTTATTGCGTTTATATACTAATATTAATGTATGTATTTAAATGTGTTTGTATTTTGTAGTGCTGTGATTTATCTGGCTCCGATCTGCAGGATGCAAATCTTCGTGGCGCCAATCTGAAGGACGCCGCCTTCGAGTTAATGCTAACACCGTTACACATGTCCCAAACGATACGATAACAATGAAAGTCACGCTGCGCACGTTGTTGCTGCAGCTGGAATTCTACAGGAATGATAGTATTTCAGTTGATTTATATAAATTTCGGTAATGGACTAGGAGCAACCAAGTGGCTAACGTTATAATACTGAATTCTTTTATCTTTCTCTCTTTCTTTCATAGACAACACAGAAACTGTTGCTTTTTGACGAAATTTTAGGTGGATATAATAGATTTGTTCTTTGTAGCTATCAAATTTATGCTATCATTGTGCTGTTATAACGCCTGTCATGTCTATAACGCCTATCGGCGTGGCGCGAAGAAGCAAACGTAACTAAACTGATTCTATTGATCGTTCATTGATGTGTCATAAAACGGATACATTTATCGAATCGGTCGGCAATAAAAATCATGGCCGATTGTTCCGTCATATCACGTAAACGTTAATGACATCAGGATCGCGATGTTTAAATTCGGAATCGATTATCAGAAGTGCATGAAAATAAAGCCACCGAATTAATTAATTTGTAACGAATAATAATTGTTTACATGTGATAATGTTTTTCTCGTTATTGCGTTACTTATAATTGCGTTCATTCTCTCTCGCGGGGAGCAATTGACGTGTGAAGCGTGACGATGCTTTCAATTTGCCTTATCTCGATTTTGTTGTACATTAATTAAGTTTACGCTAGATTTAGGGAGTCCATTTCAATGTTTTAATCGCGAACAATTTTTGTGATATACATACGATAGTTGATTGCATATAAATGCTGTAAATAATAGTGAGTAAAATATGTTAGAGATATTATAGGAAAAGTTTCGATGTTTAGATGATAATAAATTGTAGCAGTTCCGTGACTACAGCGCACAAATCGAGACATTTCGCTTCTCGTGCGATTTCTAAAGTGGCGCCATGTATTTAATTTTTTACCGTAACTTATATGTAGCGCGTAGGTAGGCGACAATAATTTAAATAAATATATGTTTATACCTGTGAAGTTACTTCAACGCGTATTAAGAGTATTGAAACTTTTATAATGATTAAATCCTCCTAAAAGGTAAATAAAATATTTAATTTCAAGCTGAATATAACACTGGAGATATATTTTAAGTAATTTTATATCGAGTCGAATTGGAAAGTCCGTATCGACTTGTTTAGTCAAATGCAAACATTCATGTGTTAAGAGTTAACGTAAAGTTTTGCGTTTGCATTTTGCTGAAAAAAAATCGGCACGGACTTTTTCGTCAAGGCAATAACAATAAAATGAGTATTTAAGGAAGACACGTATGATAGAATACGCATTCTAAGGTCGATTTAGACTATATGGCATGGACGGTAACGTACCATCTTCAAATTTCCATTTTTTTATTTTTGAAACGGTCCGTTCATGTTTTGTTTCACACTGGCGGACCAGCGCCGACATACATACCGACACGACCATCAAAATAGTTTTGCAAGAATGTCGACTAGCGCCGGACGATACGTCCCATTGAATAGTGCCGATTAGTGTAGACAGTCTCACTAAAACGCATGTTTCAAAGTTTCGTCGTGTCGGTGCCAATACGTGCCGCCGTATAGTCGATATTTTTTGTCGATTCAAGTGTTTTTAAAGCATCGTACGTTTAACGATAAATTGGAGGAAAATAATGAAAAAAATATATACTGAATGTACATATAATCCTTGCGAGTTCTCTGAAGCATATTATTATATAATCCTGTATTAAACGGACGATATAACTTTAAGTAAATTGTAAGGAAATTATTTTTTTAAGAAATGTGTACACAAGGATGTATCTTATAAAACAAATTGTTTGAATGCCTAACGTAACATAAATTTATTTCGTTACACGACTTGCACGAGCATAACGTTAAAAGTAATTCATATAGTGTAAATTAGAAGTAAAATTTTAGAAGAAAAATTTAATATGAGCCAATAAAATTCAATTTTTTAGAAGTCTTTTAGGTCAATTCTTTTGCCAATTTGCCTATATTAATGCTTTTATTTTATGAAATTTTATCGCTGTGCAAAGAGAAATTGGACAGTCACTCTATTCAATTTCGAATTCAATTTCCAGATTGTTTCAAATTTGTTTTAATTTTATTTAATGCTAACAGCTACGAACGAATTGATCCGACGATTTTAAATTTAAACATTCTCAAAAATTCTTTATCCGACGCCTTTTACCTCGATGGAGGGAAAATATATTTAATAATTTCAATTTTTAATTAACGATTTTCATTTATCTCGTGTATCATATGTAATATATATCTTGAATTGAATTGTTATATGCAAATAAAAAAGGTAAATAAAAAAACGGTACACCTACATACAAAGAATCGTTTCATATTACCAATTAAAAGTTTTATTTTATTAATTAAACTTATATGAGCAAATAGAGAATCTGACAAACGCGGTTGTCAGCGCGCGTATATTTTTATTATTTATTTTACAATTGTGCAATATTCAACGTTTCGATTCTGCCTCGGATCCTTTCCAGGATTGTTAAATGTTAACATCGACTAGAGTCAGTGTATTTAACAGTGTATTTAAAATGGTAAAATATATCATGATCATGTTTCGAAAATGTAAGCTCCGACAACCGCATTTACTAGATTCTACCCGGCCATACAATTTCAATGAATCTCTCGATGTTTTAGAACAGAGAACTCCATGAAAATAGAAGTTACGAACTTTCGTCGCGCAATTACTAAGTCTCCCTTGTCGCGAACGTGTTCTTTGATAGTGAAAGAGTCGTAGATATCTCGAACAACTGTGATCAACGATCCGTACCACTCGGAATCACGTCAGAAGTAAGAGAGTCTTGTCTGTTAATCAAATTAGATTTATCGATGCGATAATGTAAATCAAATTAACGAGGGTAATCGGTATTTTAAAATTATTTTGTTACGTCAATATTTATTATCTAGAAAAATTATTATATATACTTTATTTTTTAGAATTATCCGAAAAATGTATTTGTCGGTGAAATTTGCCAATAATTGTCATGATATAGCTTTACACGCAGCTTTTAGACTTTTCATATGTCCGGATATTGCTTTTTTCTGCATTTTTGGATTTGATATTCAAATGCGCAAAACTTTAATTAAGAATTAAGAATTAATACTTTGCTCAAAAAGTCCGCGCGAACCTTTCGGCGACACAATCTATATACATTTTAATAATAATAATAAGCTTTATTAACTTTATTAATTTTACGAGTTCTTTGAAAAGAAAACACGAACGAGATATTTCGTGTTTTTATTTATGCAAAAAAATTCATCCGATTTTGTAAAGCGGATTATCTCGCCGATTTGCATCGACAATGAGATGAACTTTCCTCGTGTATTCTGATAAAACAATCCATTATCTCGAAATAAATATCAAGAAATATGATCAAGTCGGTTCATGTGAAACATATGCAAGACAATCCCCCGGAGTCCCGGAATTCTTGGTCTGCCCTTTGGAGTGGAGGGAAAGCGGAGTTCTGGAGAGTCGAAGTCCTCGACGATGCGGTGAAGTCTGCGTGGAAACAACGCGGGGACTATCCTGCGTGGCTACGCAGGTGAGCTGGCATACGGAAGGACCGAAGAGCTCGCTTCCGAGGACAGGAAAGTCCATAAGAATTCGCTTCCAAGGACAGGAAGTCCCGTGACGGCTCGCTCCCTGAGAATACGTGAAAGGCCCGTAAGAGCTCACTTCCGAGAACTTCTACTGAGATGCCGAGGAGAGTTCCAACTTGTTTTCCCGAGCGTGGGAATACTGCTGAATGTACTTGTCAGTTCTTGAATGCAAGAAAGGTGGCTGGTGGTGAAAGGTGATTCTTCCTTGTCTTTTTACGATAATTTTTAACAGATTTGTATAACAATAATTGCATATTTTGCTTCAAGTGTTTACTGTAAAATATATTACAGAACTAAATTTATTTTAAATAAACTTTTAACTAGATGATATAAATTTCTACAAATTGAAACTTTTGCGATGTACTTAAATAACAATCGGATTTGACTTATGGATTGGACCAGTATTTCTTGTTATTTTAGTTCCGACGTTTCGTGAACATTTCAGTCTATTTCTTCAGGGAATAGTAGCTTGCTTTTTTTCCCTATTAAAGTGGATTGTAATGTTTACAAAACGTTCAGAACCAAAATGATAAGAAAGGAAACTACAACCTGAAAGCCAAATCCGATCGTAATATTAAACCCTATTATTTCCCTTCTTCCACAATAATTCACATATTTGTAAACTTTCATACACATATGCATAATAATATTGTAATATTATAATAAGATAATAATATTAATAATACTAATGATAATAATAAATGGTAAAATGGCGAAATAGATACTAAGTTTTGTATAATTTATTTTCATAATATTGATTCACATTGTAGTTTGTAGTTTATATGTGTGATATATTTTGATTAGAGGAAATGTAAAAACAGCATGTATTTTTATCATGTCTGCTATATGATACTTGTTTAGATATTGTTAAAATAAGATCTTTGAAATCATAATTATGTAACAAATAAAACAAAACTGATACTCATTGATAATGATTTCAGATAATTAATTAGTCGTTTTGAGTAATTAGCGTTTTGAGTTAAATCATAAACTTTTCATAACCAAGCAGTTGATGCTCTCTGTGAATTTATCAAATTAATTTCCAACAATCGCGATGGGAGTTGCCACTGGACATAAATCGAGTAAATGAATCGTAATTATGGTAAATTAACGCTTCAGTTTGTAATGCGATCTACGACTACAAATACGCAAGTTACAACTTGAAAGATTCCCCCGACTGAATTAAATGTTATTATCTCTGCATTGCTTTTATTGCTTTCATCGTTGGATAGCAAAATAAATATACGGAGAAATGAGCTTTACACACTTTTTAAACAAATTCTAAACGAATGATTCTATATCATAGACCATATACTACTGAACCGCTCATTATCTTATTTCCTCTATTGGTCAGAAAGAGAGGCCTGGCGCCGAGTTACAGGAAAGAGAGACATTGCTCGATCACGCGTGTGACAAGAAAACTATGACCTATAACAGTTTTAGTTTCCTTGTTATATCTTCATATCTCACATGCTGTCCTTGTCCCTAAACTCGGCAGCAGTTCCCCACCACTGATGCGCAGTCCAGTAATATATAGTCTATGATTCTCTATAGTATCCCATAATAAATCGCGTCTTAATACTAATAAATATTATATATATTTGCTGTATTTTATTCTTTTCTTGAAAATGTAGTTTTCTTTACAAAGAGGATATTTATCTTACGCGGAAAAATATTAATATACATTGCTATGTTATATTTTTATGTAACATTATTTTAGATTTATATTTGATGTTACATATTTAAAAATTATAAATAGTAATTACATGAACAATAATAAAATTGTTTCAGACAACCTAAATAAACCGTCTCAAATATCTTTATTTTCCCTGTTTTATTCCCTCGAAGAGTCTACAAGTCACAGAGTAGCTGGGAGATGACATATTTAAATTCTGTCAATGATAGCTTACCGGAGTAATTTCCGGTAAGCATTCTGTTCCCCAAAATGCGAAAATTCCAAAATGAGCTCGGGGGAAAGCAAGCACGTTTCCCGCGAACGGGGATGGCAAAGGCGCCCCTTGCGTCACCGGCAGCCAGTCGAACGAGAAGATTGCGCCAGGGGTTGGTCGGGGAGTCGGAAACCCGGGGGTTGCAAGCTACACCGGTCCGCAGTGGTTCCGCGGACAGCGATAACGCCGCTACGTACCTCGCGGGCTCCCGTGGCCATTTTTTCCGCTTGCAAAACTGTACGCGAACCGGAAGCTGTTTCCGCGCCGGATGTCACCGGCCGTTGTCGCGCTCCGCGCCAATTCCGGTTTCGACGTACCGAGATTAGCGAGTCGCGATAAAACACGCCGTGCGTCCGTGTACGTGTATATGCGCGCGCGCGTACGTGCGCATAAACAAAGTCTGATTAAAGATTCTCATTAGATTCTGATTAAACGGAAGCAAATTGCGGCGACGAAGAATAAGGGGATCAACGTTGACGAGCGACAGGTGCAGTGAGGTCGTTTGCTAATTAAGTATGTTACGCGAGTCTGAGGCACACGCGTTAGATTCGACGAAGAGGAAGCGACTGCGCTGGACGAGGACTGTTTGCGACGGTTTTAATAAATGGAAGATGGATTCCAGCGCGATGGACGGATTTAATAATGAATTGACACATGGATTGGCGTCGAAAAGTATCATTCGCTACGTCCTTCTTGAAGATATTGTGTGATCACACGAAGAGAGTTGCATACTTGACGATAACTAGTTACGATGAACGTTTACAACGTAATCGCACTGCGACCATACATAAATAATTTGCCAAGTCAGACTTTAAAAAAAGAAAAAATGTTCAGCTTGTATTTAAATTTGTTTAAGCTTGTAATTAAGTTCGAACTTTTGATAATTGACCTTGAAATTCACTGATTATATTATATAAATATATATAGTTGCATTTTGATTGTAAGTGCTTGGACAGTCTTTGTAATTTTTTGCCGCATTTTATTCACAAGTTTTATCCTTTTCCTTTTTTTAAGAGATTAATTCATCAGCCCGTTAATTTTGAAAATTTAATTTTGAAAACCAGTATGAAATATAAAAAAAGAAAGGAGATGAATCTCAAAGTAAAAAGAAAAATAGAAACTATCAAGGAGAGAGGTCTCACACTATCGCGAATTGTTGTTACATAACTAAAGTGTGCTTTCAATGTTAGCAACGTTGTCATCAATTACTAACTTCATCTACTTGAATCATTAAAACGATTTAATTATGACTAGCTTAATCTGGCCTGTTCGTGCGGCAATTTTTTGAGGATTCAACAAAGCGGTAATAATTAATAAAGCGGGACAGTTGCGTGTGTAAAATGACCAACAAGCGTAAGCCATTTTCTCATTACTCTCACGTGAAGCGTGTTAAATGTGGACGGAATATTCATTCAGTACGCATTGAATCGCTCGTTTGATATTCCTCGGGGAACAGAACGAAGCGATACGAATGATAATCATCTGGTGCATTAATTGCTGCTGCTGATGATTGACGAATGAAGCGAACGGCCGCAACAACCGCAAGAAATACAAACATCATTCACGTTAATACGCGGCACAAGTCGAGGGCAAATCCGAATCAAGAGATGATAGGGGAAAACAAATGTTCGCTTGACGCTATTCTCACGAGTCTGGTGTTTGATTAAGGTGAGTATACACTTCCCATTCATAATGGTATCTTCTTCGTGTAGTACCTCCTAATATTTTCTATCTCATGACATGTTACGGATGCTACGACATGTCTCACCGGAAGACTGGAAAAGTCTCCTAAAGACATCACGCGATGATAACTCCTCTTTCATACGCACACGTGTAATCGATCAAGAGAGGAACAGTGTGACCGTGGCATAATACCTTTTTCAGACTATTTCTGTACCAATCACCAATATTTATCCACTATATTTGTTTATTAAAAGTATGCGATAAAGAATATACAGAGAATATAAAATGCATACGTTATATGGTGTTTCCAGACAATACTGAGTAAAAGGATGATAAATCTTATTGTTAAGCTGCTTTTATTAAAACAGCTTTTATTAAGCAATCCGACGATGCCTGTTTTAAATATTGGGAGTCAATTTTTGAGCTTGTTGAACACTGCTTCAGTATTGTAAGGTTCGGTCATAAAAAAAATTTACCGTAAGTTTTTAAGTTTCGTTTATCTTTTGTTTTATTGCAATAAATGTTCAAAATGACAATCTCCAAGCTCATTACAAGCACCGCACCTTGATGAGATGTCGCAGAACATGGAGTACTTTACAAAAGTTGTTCCATTTAACAAGATCTACTACCGCTTTAAGTTTGTCGCTACTTTCCGGAACTTTTCGGCTACTTATTTTGCATAATATGTTATTTGATTGGGAGCAAGTTGCGATTGAATTTGCTAACAATAACTAACTAAAATAATATATTAATAAATAACAATAATAAAAATATAATTAATATGTATATATAATATAATAATAACAATGATAACAACAACAATAATAATAATAGATATATAATAGCATTATAAATGATAAAGTAATGTAAGTAATACTAAAATTATAGCTAATAATATACTATATATAACACACATATATTAATAAAATCAATTGCACCACTATTATCGGTAATTGCGTGACGTGACTTTCAGACATGCTTTTATCATGCCCGTTGAGACAGAGATCAAGTCGATATAACGTGACGATACAATTGCTTCTGGCGATGTACTTATTTTTTCTCCCACGAAGTCCCATGTTCACGATAGATCGTACAACGTTTTCGATGGAATTGGCGTCAAGGGATTGCGAAGGCCAATCAAGCGGATCGATGTAATTCTTCTGTTTTTTCCATCGGGTTTATGGGCGATTTCGATGTTTCAAATCGTCGTTGTTCTCGTTTTTCTTTCGACAATAAAATCAATATTAAATCATACTCGGGCGGGCGGCAATTAAGTTTTTCTCGCAGATTTGCAACATTTTTTTGCTCCTTTTATTTTTGCCCCTCTTTCTTTTCCATATGCTCAGTCGTCGTCAGCAAATAAATAAATACAGTTCTAAATTCGTCTCCCGAAAAACCGCCCTTTTCGCGTCGCGTCACGTTCGTGACAAATCATCGGACTTGTCTTCCCGTCTTCCCATCGTTCTACTCATCTACAAAATACCTCTGCCCTTTTGATGCATCCGGCAAACGTTTCCAGCAGCATTTTCGGTCCTTCCGCATACGCAATGCAGATAAAAACAGCCTCGAAATGTTTTACGTATGCGGCGCTCATTCCTGAAAATGTTCTCTCGGGAGGATGTAAAGACAACTCTGGGACGTGCTCTATAATGCATTATGGACTGAGGTTTCTTGTACCTGATGCAGCCACGACTACCTCCGTTAATAAGATCCAAACAGAACTGAGCCCTTCCTTAACGGACTGTAAATATGTAAACGTATTAGATGAGTACATATGCGTCAACTTATATTTAGCAACAAGTGAAAAAGAAATTAAAAGAAGAAGAAAACGGTACGCGGTATAGGTGGACGTACTAAATATTTTTACCAAGAAATTCTATCCCGCATGGTTGAGCTAATAGACAATCTCGCAATATCTGTAGGTGTGTGAGGAGAAGCTTAATCAACGAGATGCATCGTTTGCAACACACCGTGGCTCATCCCGAGCGAGCACCTTTTTTCCCTGGAGGTAAAATCGATCGAATAAAAGAGGAGGTTTTTACAGTCAATTTGGCGGCGGTCACCGGGCGCTTCAAATTACACGACGACGCGAAACATCGCTGTCGAAATTCGCATATGACATTCTCTGCTTTAAAAAGCAGAGCACTGCCGTGCGCATGCCGAGGTAGCGCGATCGCGCGAATAATACAATTCGCCGCTGCATTAGACGACGGCAAGGTGCAATGTCAACGCGTCTCCTTTGATTAAAGGAGCGCACTCTTTATACCCGAGGAAGGGTGCGCAAGCCCTTTTGCTTGTTAACATAAAATATGTATAGTCGATCTCGCTGCATTAATCACATTCTCAACGTTATTATACAGTAATAGGGCTGAAAAGGATGTTACGTGATTAATTACAGTAGCGTAAGGATTTACGATATGTACATGTATAAATTATTTAATGTTGATCGAGTAAAAATTTAGACTCGTCGAAATATTTCTGTATGTTTTCGATTTTTATTGTTCTGGATTTTATTATGATATAGGAATGCCTAAACGTGTACAATCCAAGAAGATACACGTACATACACTGTATTGTGTGTGTATGTGGGTAAAATAATAAAAATAAAATTAATAAAATAATTTTAATTATTTTATATGCTATAATAATTTTAATTATTTTATGCTATATATAAAGTATTTATAAATAAGTAAATAAATAAATAAGCATATATATATACATAGCATATAAAATTATTTTGTAAGTTTATTTACTCCAAAAGAGAGATTACCTCAAGATATCCTGGGATATCCTCAAGATATCTCCTAAATGTCCCTTGGATGTCTCAAGGATATCCTTGTATTATTTAGCTATTTTTTTATAGCATGTATTAATATTAAATGTTGTCTTTGAATTTCATTAAAATAATACTACGAGCGTTTGTTTATAAATAATAGTATATAATATTATAGTAATAGTATATAATATAGTATATTAATAGTATATGGTATAGTATATTATTCAGCAAAAACTTTCCATGCCGTAAGGAATATCCAATTGAAATGTAGAGCCTATTCCGCGCTTCTGACGAAGTCAGAAGAAATAAGAAAGTCAGATATCGAGCGTATTAAAATGAAGGTGTCGTTAACCGCGTTCTCGTCGGGTAGCCATAAATCTCGCTCGAATCCGTGATATTTCATGGAACTCGGACGACGGGGCGCCGTTTTGTTCCCGGGCATAATACGAGCGATTGATAACTGACAGCGCAAACCGTGCGGTATTCACATATCGAGCCGCGCGTAAATCCATCGTCAATGTTGAGAAGTTTCGTCACGCACCTCGTTGTCGACACCTGCCAAGGCACGAACGTGTCTTACCCTTAAGTCGTATTCACATGCATTGTTCGTATACAGCCGATAAGATACAAATGAAAAATAGCCAATGAAAAATAGCAAATGAAAATTGTATGGCCAGTATTGGTCAATAAAAAAAGGATTGATTAATTAATGAATTTACTGGCGACATAAAGGAGTCATTTGAAATGAAAAATAAACTATAAGCTAATGTACAAATTACGATAGTGTCGCAATGGCGCGAAATGATCCATAATGTGTCGTAGAATTACAATTTTAATTATTTATTAACGCGTTAATTTTCATGGGTTTTAATTCTTAAAAAAATTCTACTTATCTTGCTGCCTACGTCGCAAAAACTTTGGCCATTGCAAGCGAAATACTTAAATACTGTTAAAAGTAAACATTTTTCAGTGTTGTGGAAATTATTATAAAAGTATTTAATTATTATTTGATATATAATTATTAATTAAACACATTTTATTTCGCTATTTATTTATCATTATAATACACTTGTATTACTCAGCATTTTACAAATTTTTATATTTATTTTTTAATAAATAAATAGAAAGAGTAGATAAATAAATAATTAAATAATAGCACTGATATTTTGTTATTCCCATTATAGCTAATCTTTTAATGATGTTTCTGAACAGGAACAGATCTTTTGTACACAGATCTCTTATCCGACGACAATGTTAGTATTGCTTTCGATATTAACAAAGAAGAGAAAAGAAATTGGACAAAGAAGAGAAGAGGATGCTCCTTCAAAGCTTTCAAAGATCTTCTTTCAGCTATTTTCTTAGGAGTTTTGATGTTCAAGCATTTTTGGTACTAGTCTAAATTTGTTCACGATAAATATTAGATGAAATAAGTAAAATCCGTGCCAGAAGAGGAGGGAACTTCCTTTCGAAGCTTTCTACGAGGATTTCCCCTTAGAGACTTTTTTTTAGGTCTTTAATCGAGCGAATTATTTTGCGCGCGAGGGAGAAAAAGTAGAGTGTGATATAGGCTATCGAGTCGATGGATCTCTCGCCGGCGGCGAATTTTAGCGAAAAAAAATCGCACGGAATTCCTATTCGTGGCATAATTGGCACGATGCGGAAATTCTCCTACTGTAACTGCGGTCTGCAATGCTGAACGTGTAACTGCATCGTGAATTGCGCTCGTTTAATATCGATCGCCCATTGATTTCACGGCGACCGCGAAATGATGTGTATGAAGGCCAGTTATAGCCATTCTATACTATGATAGTTGATGAAAAGCTTATCTATCGTGACCGGCGAGGTAAAATACTGGCGGAACGACTGCAGAGTAATCCGTTCCTTGAAACGGAGTATTTCACACCGCTTCATCGCGATCTATCAATTTCACGCTAATTTAGCGTAAAGTTTTAAACACCGGTTATGTAAACAACTAACATAAAACTTTTTTAGAAGATTTTCATATTATTAACTAGATATTTGTTTATTTATATGTAAAATGATGTTAGATCACAATGTATATATGTCGCAATTTTCTAAAGTTGAAAGATATATTGTAATTATATATAATTGTATATAAACATTACAATATATAAAGATGAAAGTTGTCATTTAAAATAAACTGAAGCGCTCAGTTAGCTAGTTCAAGCTTGAGGTTTTAGTTAATTTAAAATTGTTTTTCTCTTTCTACTAAACTTTTCTCTTTATATAGTTAAAGTAAAGTTCCAATATTGTAAAGGCTATTGCATGAGTTAGCAATGTGTTATGGACTTATTCAATAAGTTCGTGTTCACACAATGCTTTTATATAATTTCAGTAATAAATTTATCAGAATCTAAAATTTGGAATAGAAAATGGAGAGAAGAAAATAAAATTAACCAAAGTGTGGCTTATTATACATTTAAACTAACATTTCGTCTCGTTTCAGACGCGTACGAGTAGTGCTTGATTTATGATTTAAGAGCGTAACAAATGGCACACTTTTATGCACGTGTGCCATTTGCAGCTGATAAGATATAACAAATAAGAAATAAATGTTGGTCTAATTTCGAGCCTATCTTGACACGGCGTGAACTGAACGACCATTGTCGTGGGACCATCCGCAAACTTCAAGTATTGTCCTGGAAACAATGTTAGGAATGCCGAGTTTACAGTAACTTTAGTAATCTGTTTTATACAAATAATAGAAGCTTTCGCTTTCAAGAATTCTTCACAAATGCCCATAAATACGCGCGAGTGTGTGCTTGCACCAACCGCTTCGATTGATCGAGACGGAGCAGGTGCTCCGAGTGGCTTTGTCGTTCTTCGCCAGGCGCTAATTAATATCGCGCGGGTCGCTCGATTTCGCGTTCCCTCGTAAAACCCGTACACCGAGATTGAATCGACCGTATTGGCGGCCGATGGCATCGCCGGACCGTCGAATCAGCTTGCGGTCGTCGCGGTTGTCGCGACGCGATACGCTTGACAGCAATTTCGGACAGGCTTTCGTTAGAACGAGATGGCGCATAGCGGGGGGTACAATAAGTACTTTCGTCCCCCCGAATAGAATCGCGAGAGGCAAGCTTATAAAAATCGCGCGGTTCACGATAACGGCGACAGTCCGAGTTTCTTCCCCGAGTCGGAGTCTCTTAGGTTCGTTCTATCTTGACGCGCGACGATGCGTTCTAGGATACTCTTCATCCTCGTTCTCACCCCCGTGGTAATCTCGGTAAGAGGTTGTCGAAGAATTTTTGAATCCCCCGCAGAGAAGAAGTATCGAACGCGAGTTTCCTAAAGTCCACCAATGTCGACAGAGATTGATTTCAAGAGAGAAAATTTATTTTCTGTATTACCACCTTATGATCGATCGCAATCTCACTTTGATTGGGATAAAGTAATATGTAGATTACTCAAAATCAAATTACTTTAAATTAACTAAATTAACTTGACTTTAATTAACTTGCATTCATTTTTTGATTACGTTTTATATATTTATACGTTTTGCTTTCGATTATACATTTTGCTTGAAGAAATAAGTTTAGAAACGAGTGTTTTTTAACATAAGCGTAAATAAAGAACCAAGTTCCAAGTAAAGTATAAATAATAAAAAAATAAGAATTTCTTTCGGTTTTAGAAAGTTTAGAGCAAACAGTATCGCACTTAACTTTTCAATCTTAAGCAAACTGATTTGTAATTAACATACAAAATAAATTATAAGATTATTAAAAATGACGAACTTGCGTTAGATCTTGTTTCTCGTTATGAAAAAGTGGACTTTGAATTGGAAAACCTACAAATGAAACAATCGGTTTCAGAGACGCTTTATAAAATAGAAAAAAAATATTTACAAGAGTAATTTTAGCATTACATGATTATGATTACAAAAATAATAAATTATGCAGGAGTTTGTCTTTCGTGCGACGTGTTTTGCATCTAAATTTAGTTCTGTGAATTAGCTTTAATTTAAATTATTTAAATTTAAATTATAATGTATATTAAATTACATGCACTTGATAACAAGAAATGTATAATCATAAGGTTATTTAAAACTGTTATATAGCTTTCATTGTTAAAAAAACAAGAAAAACATAATAGGATCTGTGTAAAATTATTGTAGTTTCTTACAACAATTGCGTATCATGAAAAGGTTCTTATATTATCAATATTTCTTTATCAAAAGTTCTTAATATTAATAAATAATAAATGTCGATGATATAAATAATTAATGATAATAAATACCAATATAAATGTGTGTTAATTTTAAACATGAGATTGTATGTAATGCATCGAGGTGGACACATTCATGGTCATGTAAAAAATACCTTTAACAAGTTAATAAGTCAGTGACGAACTTTCGCAAAAATATTGTGCAGCGAAGAGGCCACTACTCCGACGCGGAGACCACTTATAATGATGACGGAACCAAGTACAGTCCGCTGCCTTTCGAAGCTCGCAGACGATTCATTGGTGGTGATGAATCCAAGTACAATCCGCCGCCTTTCCACGCTCGCAGACGATTCATTGGTGATGATGGATCCAAGTACGATCCGCCGCCTTTCTACGACGATGACGGCGGATCCAAATACAATCCGCCGCCTTTCCACGCTCGCAGACGATTCATTGGTGATGATGGATCCAAGTACGATCCGCAGCCTTTCTATAACGATGACGGTGGATCCAAATACAATCTGCCGCTTTTCTACGATGATGACGGTGGATCGAAATACAATCCGCCACCTATCTACGCTCGCAGACAGATCGACAGTGGTGGTGGACCTCTGTTTAATCCGCTCCCAAGTTATAAATACAGAAATATACGGAAATACCTCGAAGACAGTCCATTACCTGTTTATGTATCCACGTATCTACATGATGAGACGGACTCCAAAGGCAATATGGGACTACATCTTTTCTCTTCAGACTCCAGTCATTAGAAAAGCAAATCGAATCATACGAACAAAAAGGGCACCAAAGGCTAAAAGGCGGATTAAGCGTCTGCAGGACTTCTCATAATATCGATATCAATTAGAACTTTCGATGTAACTGATGACATTGCTTGGATTTCGGTTGGAAATCATGAGTTTTGAGAACCGGAAACTCGAAAGATTAGAAGAAAACTTAGAAACAAAAATCATTCTGTTCTTTGTTTGTAAGAAAAAAGTACTTTTGCAAAAGGTTAAAATTTCCGCATTTGTAAATGAAGACATTAGAAATCAGAAGAAAAACAATCAGAAAACTATATTTAGTATTATATTTTTCTGGTATTTTAGTAAGTTTTTTGCAATAATGTTAAGCAGGGTAAAATAGATATATTCACAATATAAAATATATACATAGCATGGAATATATATTGTCGATGCAAAATAGGAGAAATTATATTGCTGTATTTTCTATATTATGAAATTTATCCAATAATTGCATATTGTACTAAAATTTATTATACATATATTCAAATATTGAAAACCATGCTAATATTGTTATTTAAACCGAGAAGAAAATTATAAAACCCTTGTAAGATACTATGGTAATACTAGGACTTTATAAAAGACTGTCATAATAAATTATTATATTTTTAATGAGAATCTAATGTATGAAATATTGAAATGTTACTTATCGATAAATTGTTAAATTAAATTCAACCATAGTAATAAATAATCATGATGGTAGGTATCGTTCCGTAGTTTTCATTTTCTCAAGCGTGATTTTATATTTTGCATCGACGTGATTAAATTGCGAACTACAAAATAAATTATAACGCGACACGATAAATCCGCACTCGAAAAGCTGGTTGCTAATTGTTACTGTAAATATATTGTATCATCTGTTTCATTTTACATTGTGTTATGTATATTTACACACTGACCTCCCTCTGGCAATTTACAATTTAATAAAACAACAAATTTTCTTCATTGAATGAGATCTACACGAAGTAAGTAAATTATTATACATAAATTAAGCATTATACATAAAGTAGCATTTTCCATTAACGCATGTTTAACGTGAAGGGTGCTGAAAGCTTTTCAGGAAGAATATATTTCTATTAAAAGATATAATATTTCTTGAAGCTTTCAACAATTAACAAACAAATAAAAGCAATCGGGAGACATTTACAAATATCGTGGAACAGCATATTCAGGCATTCCTGACTTTGAGTCTCGTAGCAAAACTTGACGTCAAAGTAAGATCGACAATCGCCGCATATTGGTACGTGATTCCTGGGAGAGAGCCGTTATTTCATTTTAAGCTTTCACACAGACTAGTACCATCCATACTTGTTAGATTGGAATTTCTGGTTCTAGCAGAGTTGTCGCAGCTTCGATTGACTTTGCGTCCGATTTTGCGAAGGGAATGCGAATCCAAGACGAGAATTGATGGCAAATATACTAGAATTCCAAGTAGCTGTAGTTTGTGCATGACTTTTCACGACTTCGCAATTTCAGCTGAGCTCTCGAAGTATTCAAATAATAATTGCTATTTGCCACTTTATTACACGTGATCTGTTTTTTTACATTCGTATTAAGATTATTATTATATTAAGATATTAATCGTGCTTTGATAATCACACGAATACGTCGACCGAGGTATTTCTCGCATCTTTAATCTTTTCGCTATTAAAAGGTTCCAATTGTTCTCAGTGAAAATCCAAAAAATCAAGAAAATTGTTTATATAATAATAAATCTCTTGCCATGTTTCTCAAATAAATAAGAATAATAATGTAATACACACACACACAATATAAAATATACGAGGTTTGCTTGATATTGCTTGATATGGTATTGAAATTACATATAAATAGCAGCAGCATTAATAAAAATCTTTTTCCGCAATTTTGCGTCCCATTTCAAACGAACACATGTATCAAGCATCAGCTCGGTACGTTGCGTAGTTTGTGATTGCCAGTCCGCCAAAGAAGACGTATTCAATATTTCCGTAAATACGGAAAAAGGTGGCTCATGCGTCATGAAATTCCATTTCTTGAAAAGGGAAATGGTTACCTGACACAAAGCCAAGTTAGACGCAGAATAAATTGGATCTGCAAATCTTGAAAATGTGACTCGGAGGAAAAGAGTTTTATGGCAATAATGAAGTCATCAGTGCCGTGAATGACTATTTTAAAGAGCCCGGCAAATCATTTTATGAAAATAATATAATGACCATCGCACATCGTTGGGGTAAGTGTGTCAAGCTAAAAGAACTTTATGTTGGAAAATAAATATAATTCAACTTGAATAATTGAATGTCGCTTTCTCTCTTTCTCATTACTTTACTTATCAAACAACCCTCGTACATATGTATGTAGGTATGGAAGCACACACGCACGTGCGTGTGTATACTACAGGATCTTATATAATAAACGCTCGAATATTATTACATTATTGCACGCTACTGCCATTTTGTTATCCCGTTATTATAGCAAAAGTGTTTTTCGACTGGATATCTCATAGCGAAAAATTAATCGTTCGTGGAGACAATCAGATCGAGAAACTCATCATTTTTCAAACAGTCGAAATAACTGATTTTTTTAATAAAAAAAAAGACAACCTGGCTGTTTTCCAGCTACATGTAATGGCGGGAAGCTGCGGAAAGGTCATTGACCCAAATTAATGAAGATTTTTCCACGCGAAGTGTCTCACACTTTTTTTGCACGCTTATTCGTTCTGTTGTACGGCGATCCGTGGCAAGTAGCGTATTTAAAGTTGCCTGTAATGGTAAGTAACACTTTGTCGTTTATAACGACGTACCTGCGTGTGGCTAAATTGGAAAAGTTATTCAGGCCGCCTCGGTAACTCGTTAGAAACTGTTCTACGGCGGGGCGTTGTTCAGAACCGCGCTTTAAAGTGCGCCGTTCTTGAAATGCATTTCCGTGATGATAGTAGCGTTTAGTTCATACGTGATCACGAATGTTCGTGCTCACTAATAGTAGACAATCCCCGTCTTACCCGAATCCTCGGAAATACCTGGTTTGCTCAGCGTTCTTAATCCGTCAAGAACCAATGTTTCAGTTTTAGGTCACAACTCTTCTACTATTAAATAAGGTTAAATAAATAAATTAATTAATGTTTGCTTAAAATTTTTTATTTGGAATTCTATTGAAATCTGCATTAATAAAAGTGATCTTATGTTATTTATATGAATATATAATAAAATATGTCACGTAAAAATTAATTGAGTTTGAGAATTAAATAAGAAATTTTTGAAATATATTTATGACCCTTAATGGAGATTAATAATTGGAAACTTATAAAATTATATAACATTGTTTCGATTGAATTTAATGCATTTTAATCTAGAAACTTTAATTTATATATAATTTATTCTTGCTAACTTAAATCCTTTGTCTTAAACACGAATATTTGAGGGTAATTTATTTAACATTTTTAATTAAAATGTGGCCTTATTTTTAAAATATAATTTTTCAGATGAATAAAATGGAGGATGAATTAAGAAAAAATTATTAAAAACTTTCAAGATTTAATATTTAATAAGATTTATGATCATAAAAATATGTTGTAAATATTTGTATGAAAATAAAAAATAAAACCAATATAAAATTAAAAAATTTTAGAATTTTGTAAGAGTTCTTTGTAATAAAATATTATAGAAACTCTAATAGTTAACAGTACTCAGTAACTTAAAAGTTACGTTGTTTTAATTGATGGTCTAGCATGTGTATATAATTTAATATTATTAGTTTATACGTGGTCGCAAATATTTATGGTACTTAATGGTATTGTAGAGACATACATTTTATTTACCTTATAATTAATAATATTAGTAGTATAAAAGCAGTTTGCAGAATTATATAACATCATTTTAATTATTTTAATTAATTATATTTAATGGAATTTAAAGCAATCTTTATTTTTCTTCTTTTACATATATTACATATGTGTATTTATACACTATTATCGTCTCATTTCTATATACCTATATACATATACATAAATAATACATATACGTATTATCACAGACATATACAATTTAATTTGATTAAATCAATTAAATTAATTAAATTAAATTAATTAAATTATGTCAATCAATGAAGCAACGAATGCGTCAATTTCCAATTTCCTCCTACACTTGATTTCTAGATAACGAATTAACTTGAAATTAAAAACCGTTATCGTTGCAACAGAGCGACAAGATTTAGCTATCATTTTCGATTTTGTAATAACTAGCGTATATTGCAAGTAGTAAATCACGCTTTACTTGCAGAAATTATGCTGCGTACAAGCAAGGTTGTTACGCAAATTGAACACTTCCACAGTTCTGTTAAGTGTACACATCAGACTGCTAATTACACCCGGTAGTTGAGTTTATTGCGTACATACTCATGCATACCTTCCGAAGGATCGAAATTCGAAAATTACACCTTGTTATTGCCTGCGTGCGCGCGCATTAACGTTCCATTTTGCAGTATTGCGATATTACGGACACGTGCTCCTTGCATTATACATATGCGCGTTACGCTCACATCGATTACACAAAACTGCATGACCTTCAGAGAATCAAAACTATTATAATACATTCATTATATGTCTTTAATTTAATTGTAATTATTTTTGCGCATAAAGTTTGAGACGTATTGTTATATTCTGTTTTGATTAATTTCGGTTCTGCCCTAATCAACAAAATATTTATAATAGTCACGTACTCAGACGCGTCAACAATGTTTCGCCTAAACAAACGCTATTTCTATGCAAAACAGGATGCAAAATATGCAAATGCTGGAAAAATTGTGCACAAAAGCAGGTTCATGTTTACGAAGAACATTTCACAGGAGGCAGGCATCAGCATTTCTATTTTGATGTATTAGTCCAACGATATTTCATCAGATTATATTCTTTGATATTGTTATGTCCGGGCTGGCCACCCGGTGTAACGTGGCGGACCGCTCAGCTGACTGTCAACTGCGAGCAGAAGACGCGAGTGATTGAGTGTGTGCGGAGAGCTGATCACGCCCGGACGCAACAATATATTTTATCAAATTAAGGATTCGATCATGATTAAATTTTTCTCTATGTATGCAGAGAGTATCGCGTATGTCTTATATCTATATATAGCCGCTTTATTAAACATTATTAAAAAATGGTTCGGGACTTTTCGACTCAGTTTTTCATAAGAAACATCACTGTGTAAATAGTGGGCGCGAATTAAATTACACCCTGTATACATAATACATATTATGATACACCGCCACCCTTTTTTATACAACACACCAATTATGATAAAATATTTTGTGAATTAGTTATGAAATATTTATTGTTAAAATTATGAAATATTTCCATTTTTGTAAATTCGGTTATTATTTATATAGTCTTAATACTTTTCCTCAAGACATGAGACATGTATATCAAGCATGGATATTTCAGTTTAAAAAATAAAAACTTTCATGGTATAATTTGTGTATCGATTAAACTTGTTAAAAGTTTGATTAACTTAATTAATGCAAAGATACTTTAAGGCAAACTGCTTGGAACTGGTCGACATGCATAATGTCGAAATACAGTCCGTCTCATCCTTATGTATAGTGTCAGAATTATGGGGCAGAATCATGTTTGCTAATAAAGATAATAAAATTTGTTTCAAACAATATTTTCTGTTGACATAGAAGATATGCAGAAATTTAAATAATAAATATTCTTATTTTTACATACTCAATTATTGATTTACAAGTGCGCCCGACAAAGTAATCTTCTTTCATTAATCTTATATGTAAAAAATAATTTTAAAACTGTGTAGTTACAAAAACATATATAAATATATATAAATATATGCATGTAATCTTATTGCATTACTAAATAGAAAACAAAGGAAAATTATACAAAAAAGAAAAAGAATAAAAAGAAAGTGGACGAGGATGAAACACAGACAGCATATTAATTAGAATTAAAAATAACACAGATAATTCAGTTATTAACTGAATTATTGATTAGTTCTAAAATAAAATATTATACATATAATAGCTGTCAGCTCCTCGTCAAAAAACTCGGTCATATCTCGGGTTAAATGTATGTGCGAACGAGACACGTGCAGCATGAGCGAGTGCATATGTACACGCAATTAGCTCAGCTGAAAGCGTTTTAAATTCTCAGACTTCTAATGACTGCATCGCTTGAGTTTCTAAATATTAATTAATAACGGTAAACACGGAATCATCTAACGAAATTATTTTTATTTTTGTTCTGTGATGTGTACCTTATTAAAGAAGATATTAAACGTGATCGGAATTGACGAGTTTGTTCAAATAATTGTTTCCTGACGTGCTTTACGATGTCCTTTCAAAATCATTGCAAAAATGGTGCTGACTGTTGCGTTAATATTAATATATCAATTTAATATTGACACATTAAAATTAATATATTATAATAAAATTGTATGCGATTACAAGCACTTGCTATCAATGTTAAAAATGCATGTAATTCACGCATGTTATCAAGAGGAACAATCGTGTTAGATACACGCACAAACAAAGGAGAAATGTTAATCGAGACCGATTGTGTGTTTTACTTTGATACAAAGTGCTATTTGTACACTGGCGGATTTTCGTGCTGCGAAACTAGACCGATAAGTCTCTGGATGTTAGTGCTATTTTTTATTAAATGGATGACATTTTGCAATATAGCTTAAATTCTACATCTTGAAGAACAGTAAGGAAATATGAAGGTAGATTATAGAACGAGTATTTTAACATTTTAATAACGTCATTTTTATTTTTTGATATATCGTGCAATGATAATTCTGTTCATGAATCATGTTTCCACATAGTACATATTCTTGAAGCTCATATTCCTTCGCTACACAGAGAAAATTCTTTTAGAAGACGGTAGCATTCGTAAACTGAAAAGGTACCGTAACGTAGTCTGTGGTCACGTTTAATATAACATGTGCACAAAAACCTTGCAAGAAAATATGAGAAATTTCCCGTGCGTGTAGTAGAGAGTTTGTATCTCTTATATTAAAAGAGATATATCTAAATAAATGATTATTAATAACTGAGAAGATAAATGTATAACTAGAAAGGAGAAAAAATGTTATATAAATGTACCTTGTGTCTACTATTATTTAGGTTTTATTTTTTGTATTTTAACAAATTAAAGAAACGACAATTTAGTACTAATGTATATATTACACTTTTTGGATATAGACTTTTGAAACTTTATTGCTTTCTTAAAAATGAGGCTAAGTGAAACCATTTACTACTTTTCAGAAAATATGCCTCTGTGTACCAAGGTTTATACGTGGTTTATGCTACTCCGTGATGGTCTAGTATATTGTTCTCTGCTGTAGTCTGTATATTTTTAAATAATGTTTTTCTAAAAGGATATGAATAGAAGATGAAAAGGACTGAGAAGGTCCTCGGTCTTCTGATTTAATTTTTATTTCTTTATTTTATTTTTCTAATTTTTATATATTTATTTATATGTTATTGTTTATTCACATAACTTTATATAATACATAATACATTTAATAAAAGTATATTTCAGTCTCGTAATACGAACTTTGAAATTTTTACTACTATAATGTATGATATATTATTTAATAAAAATTTTTATATGTTATGGATGTCATAAGATATGCTTGCAGAGTATAATAAAATAAATATTTGTTAAATAGCATCAATAAATATTGAGTTAATCGGAAAGTCCGTGCATATCGTTTCAGCACAATTCAAGCGCAGAACTTTGTACAGAATTCATACAAAGTTCTGTATTTAAATTGTGCTAAAAAAATACGGGCTTTCTGGACAATCCAATAAAAAACAAGTATGAGGTGTGGTATTGATCAAATAAATTTTCGCAGATCGCCAGCAATGCATGCGCATTTTGATCAACGTGTTCGACAAAAGGGAAAAGAAAAAACTTTTGATTTTGTTTCCGTTCGCTTTCACACGAGTAAGTTTTGGTGCTCTTGTTTATATCTTTACTTTTATATAGGATGTCTTAGAACTAATAATACAAGAGAAAAGAGGGTGATACGATATCAAAAAATAAATAAAACATGTAAAATAATAAGTTTTTAATAAAAACGGCTTTGAATATTCGCAATGTATACGCATACTTAACTATGTCTGATCTTAACGAAGCTTATTATACTTCGGGGATTACTTCGGGGATACATGATAAAACTAAATGTATTTATTTTTTAACAACTTTATTTTATTATCTCAAAAATTGTTGAAAGTGCTCCTTTTGCTGTATACTTAATTGTGCCTTTCGTGTTAAATTTATATAAATACTTTTCCAGCGTGTTTTGTATTTTCAAGTTTTCAAAATTTAAAGTGATTTTTCTTTTAATTGTGCGAAACTCGTACTATTACATCATCACAGTATACAGTAATATATTTAGCGTGACCCTTATAAATGAAAATGTAGAAGTCAAGTCCGGAAATCATGGCGGCCAAGTTATTCTTCCACTGCGATCGATGCAACATTTGTACCGCGTTCATTTAAAAAAGTTCTCACTTCGCAATTATAATGTACTCAACCGTGTTGAAAAATTAAACGTTTTCTAATTTCGAGAGTTACTGTTGACAAAAGTAAGTAAGATTGGACTGATATAGAAGGAATCTTGCTGTTAGAAGTGTTTGTAAATATATTAAATCCATGCAAAGATGATTTTTGGTTAATTCTAGCTAATTAGAACCAAGTGTGCACGCGTACATAGCAAAAAAATACAAAAATATTTTTCTATTATAAAAAATATAAAAGTACAAAGCCACATAGAATTTTTATTCTATACATTTCCGATTTATTTTTTATATGAAATCGCTTTCTTCTTGTTTATATCACAGTTTCTGGGACGATTTGTATATATTGAATTGTATCTATCGAATCGTTATGTTGAATTTTTAATGTTTTATATTGATCAAATTTATATGGCTTAAACTAATATAAATATTTTCAGCGAAAATTAATTCTCTGGATAACATGTCTCGCTGTGATATAATATTGATATACATATGTATAATTCATATAACACGTACTATTTTATATCAGCATCGCATGCAGATTTTGCGGTGTTTCACATCGCCATCCGCAATATTTCATTTGTTGCGTACATTCGTTGCCGGTTAGTCATCAATGTCTAATACATTGCAATACACGTGCAAAACATTTCGCAAGGCTAGTTTTGTCGGCTCAATTCGTTTCGAGTGAAATCTTTGAAACTACCAGGAAACGAGAAATATGCCGTTGCATAAAAAGTGCGATTCGTTCATTCATTTACTCGTTCGTTCGTTCGTTCGTTCGTTCGTTCTGTCCGCGTGCTCAAATCTCTTTCATGCTTGAAACTGATAAGCCGCTCGGAAATATCCGGATGAAAAAATACGAAAGAGTGGATGCATTTGGCATTTCCATTATTTATTTTATTGTTATTGTTGGAAAGTAATTTTCAAAACTAATGCTCAAATAAGCTTCTATCTAACATGAAGCGGAGCAAGCACGAGGCAACCTTCTTCCGTGCGAAATGCGGAGCAGATTTTGTGGGTGTGTGAGAGAGAGTCAAATTTGCAGTCCACACCCACAGAAAAGATTTCTGGACTTAATGCTATTACTCTTTAATCTATCATAAAATAAGATCGCTATAGCGACAATCATATTTATTATTGAAAAGAAGCATATTTTAATCTTGAATAGAAAATTCGAAAATCTAGATTTAAATAATCTTGGTGCTATCTTATTAATTTTCTCAGAAGGATTTAGATAAAAATTTGTAGCAAGTTCACAATATTCTTGATTTAAGAATATTATGAGATCTAAAAGACATCTTATTCTATTCTTGTAAGAGAATTTGTAGAATCTGCACAAAACGGCCAATATTTATGTGTTGCAATCGAAAATCGGGAAAGTGTTTCTGTGTATTAGAGGATCGAGACGAAGAGAAAAGTCCTATACCGTTTTGCGATATTCGCAATAATAATTCTATACCTCGAGCGGCTCGGCACTCGCCTCCGCGCGCTCTGGATTCGCTTGACTTTAATATTTAATATTTCGATTATTATTGCGAATATCGCAAAACGGTATAGGATTTTTCTCTTCGTCTCGATCCGCTCTACTCGTGTACGGAAGCTGGGGCGATCATTACCGGACACCCTGTATATACTTACTTGAGAAATAAAATTCGAGATAAGACATTTCCATATCTTTTAATATTTCTTGTAGAGTATTGCACTTATTCATTGTAAATAACAGAAACACAGAAATACACAGAAACACTTTCCCGATTTTCGATTGCAACACATAAATATTGGCCGTTTTATCCGAATAAAGGACGGCGCTGAGTCGACGAGCGACTGTGAGAAAATGATGCGTTGACATCGACAAAGCCTACTATAAAGTGGCGCTAATATCAAATTATTCTACATACAAGAATATATAAGCATAAATTTGTATGTTACTCTTGTCTCAAGACAGTAAGACAATCTTATTTAATTCGAGAGAGAAGAATAGAAATTACTGATTTAAATTAAAAATTGTTTTATTTTCATATTTTTTATACTTGTAATACGATTAAATTAGTCAAGAATATTTTTCGTCTTGTTATCAGAAATCCTTTCTGAGGGTGCAGTCACGATATTTTTCGTTTCCTTTGTAAAAACATTTTTTTTGCAAATTTGAAGATTATTGACATTTTTATGATTTTGGATGTACAGTTCATAACAGTTTCATACAAAAGTACGAAACTGTTATGAATGTACGGTTTTAATTTTGCAAGAACATTGAGTGTTTAAATCTTATTTACTACATGTCCATCTGTTCGACGTTCCAATTTCACTAGTAAAGTTCAACAGTTATTATTTCAGTCGCGCGAATGTGTCAAGAGCCCGTGCTCTTCCGTACGAGTTTGTCGAGTTTCTGTCAATCTTTGAAGTTTTAAAAAATATTCTTTTATTCTTAAACTATCTTTAAAAACAACTGTATAGTATTTTAAAATATTCTTAGGCACTCTGAAAATTACCTTTTATTTGCGGTCACAATATTGAAAAAGATATATTTATATGACTATATTTGTAACTAATCAGTTCCTATTTTTTATTATTAGTATTTAACTTTTCGGTCTCAGATATTCTCCAATCAATTATAATAAAAATATGACAAATCTTTATAATAAATAAACCAAAAAGATATGGCAATCTTTCATTATTAATTCTGTTTGTTAGCGATTTATTTATTCTATTAAAATCTCTTATTTTGGACGATTTTTCTACAACCTTGTTATTCGCTTGAATAAATAAATCGATAAATAAATAAATAAATAAGTTTTAAAAATACTAATAAATTGACTGAGATTATTAAATAATGACTGCGATTTTTAATAGCTCAAATGAGGCAAGTAAGAACTTGAGATGCCGTTAATGGTGCGTAAGTTGGAAAACAAATTGCAGATAACATTAATTAATTTCGCAAATGAATGCAGCAATTCTTTTTCAGGAATAATGAAATGAAATGAAATAATTTTTTAGTTTTTTGTAGTGAAAGATCACCACGATTGTTCGACTCATTTAATACTTACTTTAATCCTTTCGCTACGGTAGCGTCAGCCAAATTCAGCAATTCCAAATATAAAAACGAAATAGAATTTACATAAAAATGTTTATATAAATTATTACATAATATTTATTTAAATAAAAATATTTATGTAAATTATTACATAATAATATTTATTTAATTCTTCATTTATTAATTTGTAAAAATTAATATTATTTACTTATATTTTATTTGTTTCGCTGATGACAATTATAATCGGCGGAATCGGTTGGAAGCGAAAGGGGTCGAAGGAATTCGAAGAACAAACCTCATTGATCTTGAGTCCACGTCACAATTTACAGCTCGCTTCCTTGTGGAGGATCTCTAGATTTGGATGCAGGCACGTCAAATTAAATTGCGAGAGGCACAAGTGCCGCTTGCTGGCTAAATGAGCAGATCTGAAAGTACCGACATGAACGACAAAATGCAGCTTTATACGACGGAGTTCAATGCATGGGTACACTCGGAAGTTCCGAGTCGGAACCCCGTTCACGGACGGTGCTAGGAACGACTTCCTCATTTACAGCGTTCCCAGAATGTGCCTGTTAAATGCGGATTGAATGCACTCATCATGCCGCACGTAAGCCGGATGTTCGAAATTTGTTGCTCCAGTTTTAATGTTAAAACCGTAGCACACACGACTGTCTACTATGGTTGCTATCCTTTGGTTACGAACAGCTGGCTAGCGCTTCACTTGAAATAACTGAATTTAGTGATGACGAGGCGGCCTTCACCGTCGCGTATCGCCGTTGATTTCAAGTTAATTTTTAATTCCGAGTCGCTTTTTTGATATTTCTCTGTATTCTGATATTTGTGCAAGGACTCGATTCGGTCCCAGAACACGCAAACAGATTTGTATTAAATTCGACCCATTTCACATATTTCCCAAAAGTCCACACAAATTTTGGTGTTAATTTAATATAATGCGAAAAAGAGTAACATCAATATTATGTAGATAATTTAATGCGAAAACAGTGACATCAATATTACATAGATAATCTATACATATAAAATCCCTATTCTGCTGTCGTTGAATTGATCGGGTACTTCCCGACATACTAGAAACACCAAATTTCGCATGGTGATAGGAGTTCACCCCCAGGTAATGGGAAAATTCTTGAAATCTTTAATTTCAACAATGATAACGCCTGGTGTAGACAGGCGTTTCTCTAGTTTAATATAAAATTAGTAGGAAAATGATCAATTTGTTGTATAATTTATATGCGCGTAATTTTTAACTTCTCTTTTCTTTTTTCCTATTATGAAACACTATATGTTTACTTTAAAAGAGCGATTTTTTAAATATAGACAATACATTAATTAGTTTGCTGATTACGATACAATGCTATAAAATATGAAAAGGATATATAAGTTAGTTCTATCAGAGTTATCACTTCATTTAATTGACATCGTTTTAAAAGAATAGCAAAACAAAAATTAATTTATCACTGACCTGAAAATTTTATTAGCAAAGTATAATATAACATAACGGTGTGTAATAACGTACTGCATTTATCATTAAAATTTCAAACAGATTCATTCAGCCGTTTTCAATTGGTTCTGTTCGCAAACGAATGAATAAACAACCGGATAAGCACACAAATAAATAGTTACACGAACTCAGCTTTATCACTAGCTGTCTAAATGTGTGGATGAAGCTTGTACATATTTACTTTATATTGCATGATTAATAATTTTCACCTGTAGCTCCCGTATTATGGTTAAATCAACGTATAAAATCCAGAGAAATATAAACATCAAAATTATCCTCCAGTTTTGCAAAGACTTAAATATCTATTTGATTTTAAATACGTAAAAGTCGATTTTTTAATATTTGAGAACTCTTTAATCACTAGCTAAAAATATGTAAATTTTGTATAAATTGAAAGGTAATGTAATTAAATATTTTTTGTTATACATTTTTATCAGCCATGTGAAGAAATTTGATAAAAGTTGTATATTTTCGGTAATTATATAGTAGAGAAGAGTCAGCTCTAATCACCTTTATTGTATGTATAAATTATAAGATTACGCGCACACATACGTACGCAATATCTCATAATTTTTATATAATTATGAGCTGCATAATTATGAAGTTATTAATGTATCAAACATATTAATGTATCAAGCATATTTAACACTGAGGTCGAGAAATTGTCTTTCACTCAAAATGAATATGATTTTCAGTCTTCACGACATGAACGAATTGCCCGAAGTATTAAATCTACACGGTATAATTATATACGGCGAATTTAGCCTTGTCCGGTATTATTAAAACGTTCCCACAATGTTATTACAGAAAGTCACTCGGGCGGCATACGGAAGAGCTTTGAATTATATTTGCGGCGGATGCCTTAGTCAGAACTGCATTTTCTTCCTTTCATTCCCAAGCGTTCCTCGCTTCGTGCGTTTCCTTTCTCTCGCCCTGCTTTCAGTTAAGGATGCATCGACATAACCGACTGTGCTTGCTTGTGAAAAGCGTAATAAATTAGACTTTCCCCGGGGGAAATTAACATTCGCTCGCACCAACGGACAAGTCAAGACAGAATATGAAAAGAAAGGAGGAGAGTTGGCGGAAGAAGCAACAGGAAGGAAAGATGAATTGTGATTTCCTTTGGTACAAAATATTTCGAATGTCACACTTGGCGCCGTTTTTAAGTTTCGTGCACTGGCATGCGTGCATGATCTCATATATATACAAAAGATTATATTATAAAATTTTTGTAATAAACAAATATGATTCATTATATTTTTTTATTTTAATAACATATAATAATATATTTAGTAATTTTATATGTTTTAATAATATATTGATTATTACTCTTTCTATTGTAATAATTAAACATCAATTGATTTACAAATTAGGTCCTGAGAATTTTAAGTAAGTATCATATATTTTATTCATTGTCTATATAATTTTATTCATTGTAAAAGCTATATCCCAAAGGAAGATACTGACTTAGTGGATTAACTATATACAAAATCATTCGAATAATATAATATTATTATCGTGAGGTATTTAGATTTTGTAATATTTGCGTATCACATCAACGAAAATTCTTGCAGATAGTAATTGTAACATTTCTCATAATAAATAGGATGCTACTCGAATTGGAATGGATTGAAGTGTGATTGAATAATAAAAAAGTTGTGGAGATTTTTCATCGCGAAAGCAAATCAGTTTATACAAAAAACGATATTTATTCGACCAAATATTATAATAACACTGGAACACGATCATCTCAAAAAAACGAAAAATATTATTCGTTTAAATAAATAAATCGTTCCATTTTATATATCTACCAAGCAATTAACTGAACAATTATTTTTACAATCGAACACTGCTACAACATAATAGAATTAAAGTTGGCTCACTTGCGCCGGGGAAACCGTAGCAATCAGATGTAATTCAATCAGTTGCGCGAAAAAATCAGATCGGTCATGACAACGCGCGCATTAATACTGATTAATTAACGTGTTCATATTGATTCACGGTGCTTATGCTCGCTGAAATTTCCACGCGAGCTGCCGATATGATTCAATGCGCTCTCTGAATTTCATAGTTCACGTTAGCAGCCCCCACTGTTCATTTTCAACATAATGCGACCCGTGATAGCTCCAACGTACGCGCCGGCTGTTACAAACATCGTGCATTAAGCGCATTATATTTTCATGCCACTCTTGCACCGTGTCAGACGAACGGCAGTGTCAGAGGACATTCGTCGGGGGTGGCACTAGGTGTTCTAATAAGTCTGCGGGACGTTAATTAATAAACCGCTTTAATGCGGTGGAAATTGCGGAGGGTCTTCCCCTTTTCGTCGCTTTTGTTCCGCGCGATATGAAAGAGGTCCAGGTACATCAATTTAGCCGGCAACCAGTATCGCACACGGCAATAACGTATGTATGTATGTATACGTATTGTATGTATGTACGTGATGTATATTTAGGAAAATGTGCGTCGGCCAGTCCCGCTTAGCGAGAGGAGACCGGTGGTCATTTCTGTGTATGCTGGAAATTGGACGTATAAAATGTACAGACGTACGCGACGGAATGCAATGAGTTCCAGTTGAAATATATGTGCGTTAGAAATGTTTGCCTTTGCCTGCTGCCATTTAATCTATTAACAGCCAGAAGTCCCATTTTCACGGGACACAATTGTCAACAAGAGAATAAAATTAGATGAGTAGGAAATGTTTGCTTACAATTTTTAAATCGGATTTACGAATAATAAATGTTCGTTTAAAATTTTCAACAGATTGAAAAAATTGAGGCGACGATAGCTATTGGACAGTTACATATATTTATTTTTGTTGAGTGTTTAAATATAATAATATTTTAAATATTTTATATAAGTATAAATATTTTTTATAATTATATAATAATATATTAAATATAATAATAATATATTGGATTGTAACATATATTCGTCTCGCTTTTTCATTAGTTTTAAATATAATAATATATTTAAAAACACTAAAAAATGAAACAAATATCCCAATATATCAATATTTACAGAAATATATCTATGTTCGCGAGTGTATCTCTCAAATAGTCAAAATTTGTTTGTAAAAGAGAATAAGAAATAACTATTCTAATTTTTCTTAAGGAAAATTTGTAATACAATCATTACTTTTAATAAATTAATCTCGATTAATCAGCATCACTGTTTGTTGATGATTATATATATATATATATATATATATATATATATATATATATATGATATAATGATATGGTGATCATATACAATTATACATATAACACATCGTAGTGGAACTTTTTATAAAAGGCGGGTTAGCAGTAAGTGCAAAGTAAGCCATGTAATATATTTACCGAGACCACTTGCTGAGAAATGCTAACGTGTTCGATAAGTAAAATCCCTTGTGGGGTTGACACGTTGATTCTCAAAGCTGATCTTTGCAGCTTCGTTTCCGTGCTTTTCACCAGATACGTGACCTGGGTTTACATTAAAAGATAAATTCAGACGTAACTAGTTCGCATTTCTGTTGCGTATTGTAGGTGAAAAAAATATTTGAAAATCTGGGTAACTGAAAATATGAAGAGATTTAAAAGATTACGATAATAAAAAATATAAAGAGTAAAAGATATTACATGTAAAGAAGGTTCAAATTATTGCCTTCAAATTGCGAGTGCAAAAAGTATTTGTGCAAATCTTTATATAAAAACTTTTTTAAAATGCTTGGCGCTGCTAAACCGAATCAATGTGTTAATTGCCTTAGTATTTAAATACTTATAATCTAAAGATTATAATAATTTCCTTACAATCTAACTTACATAACAAAATTTGGTGAAGTACATAAACTATGGGGTGTCTAATAATTAATGTAGTGTTCAATTGTACACTCGTTCTCTCGGAAGGTAAAGGCAAATCACCGACAGTATCCTGTCAAGAAAACCTCTCATAAATATAGCCGTTCGGAACCGGCGTTAAACTGTAGGTCCCGAACACATGTGTATGTGAAAAGGTCACGACGTTCGGATACAAACTACGACATGGAAGAAGAATATAATATAAATTTATTATACAATATAAATTATATTATATATTATTTATATATATTATCTTTCCTACGTCGAGCGATCGGTTAAAACTAAATTTGCTAATGAAGTGGAATCATATCTATTTATACAGGGTGTCTCGCGTAAAGTGTTCAATCATTCTCCAGCAGGTAGATCTCGTTAAGTTGAATTAAAAAGTCCCATATCATTTTGCAATTAACCACGTAAAATTTTGAGATATTAAAAAAAGAAGATTAGCGAATCAGTATGCGATGTGGTGACACTTTACGCGAGACACCCTGTATATATTTATATATGAGAAAGTGTAAGATCAAGAAGAATGTTGTTCAATAAAGATTAAGATTATACTAATTATTATAACACATATAATAAACTACTTTAAAGATACATATTTAATTTATTTTTACAATTACTACATGCCATCTTTTCAAATAATTAACATCTTATTCAAATTTGCTAGCCTGATTTAACCATAAATCGATGGTTTATTTCACAGTTTATACAATTCTATCACCAACCCAAGCTATCCATTGAACCTACTTACAATTAGAAGGATCAGCCATTATTGAGATCTGATAATCGTATCTCGAAACGTCGTCTCGCGTAAAAGTGGCACTCTGTCTTCTCGCGCTACATTTGGCGCGAGACACTACCGCGCCTCTTGATAGAAACGTGTATTTTCGAATATGGCCGATTTTTTGGGCCACTTATTTTTGGGTTTATCTTTATTTGGCGGATTGTAAAACATTTGTTCGTTTCGTTTACAATTTATAATCGATCATCCCTCGGCTTATTTTTCACAATTATAGGTAGATTGGAAAATCCATGCCGATTTGCTTAGCGAAATTTAAAAACGCAAAACTCTGCATAACATTTTAAAAAGTAATACAAAGTTTTGCGTTTGAACCCTGCCAAAATAATCCACACGGATTTTCTGATAACACAAAACTTCGTATTAATTCTTAATACAGAGTATTGCGTTTGAATTTTGCGAAGAACATCGATATGGACTTTCCAGTCAAACTAATCTTTCTTTCACAAAAGCAATTAATTTATCGATTGAATCGTCGATCGAAGTTTGTCGACAAGTTGAGCAATCTCCCGGAGGGATTTACAACGATTATACATATATTGTACTAATAATTTTTTCGCTGTTCTTCGCTTGTTTTCCTGCTTTTGCGACCCACGTTGCTTGAATAATGCAGTAAGACGAATATTATTTGTTCCTCAAAAGCTATAATTGGGAAGCATAACTTTCACCTAATGTAAACAAAAGACGTACGAGCTAAATTTTTCAACTATTTGAATACCTTTAATACGTTTAAATAATACAATTTAAATAATATTTTTCATTTTTGTTTAGTATTAGGAGAAAATATTTTAATTATTACGTCTTTTTAGTTAAAATAGTTTTGAAAAACATACTATTACATTAATTTACTATTTGTTGTTAATAAATATTAAAAAATAATCATTTGCCAATTAATGTTTATTTTCTACATGTAAGGTTTTTTTAAAGGTCTGCCGTATACGAACATTTTTACATTCACTGTATGTTTTAATTTTTTTGTTTTACGATATGGGAAAATGCAGGTTTAATAAAAACTCAAAGTTGAATGTATCACAAAAAAGAGCTGTTATTTGTTATTCACCGGAGATGAATAACAAATGGATGAAATGGATAAAAAATTCTGGAGCCATCTGTCAATTTATCAGAATGAGATGAGTTTCGATAACAGACATAGGTGTGTGTATGTTGAAGTTTCGGAAAACTAGAAGTTTATTTCGTCAAGTTCGTTCATATAAAAAAGAAAGCTATAATTGGGAAGCATAACTTTCATCTAATGTAAACAAAAGAATTGCGTTACGTTTTACATCTGAATTTCGAGTGTCGATTTAAGGCAAGAAAATGACAATTTTACATATTGCATACTTTTATTATGATTATTGAATTAGTGCAATATTTCATCTTGTTTTACTATAATAATGTAACACGATTTCATAAACACATTTAATAAAAGAGATGGCAAATTTAATTAAAAAAGATTGAAAGTCGACTATACTTTATTACTGCAATGCGTTACATTTTCTATTAATACATGTAATGTAATCTGATGAATCTCTTTCATGAAAAAGACTTGAATATTCAACTTCAACAACAAACAATAATTATTTAAATTTTATTGTAACAAGAAAAATTATTCCGACGTTACATATTCTCCTAATATATTGTATTATAATACAATGGAACAATAAAATATAAGCAAAAATCAATTTTATGAAGGAAAGTAACAATTTAAAATCGGCTATTCTTTATGTCATCAATTATTTTACAACAACATAATATAATCTGAGAAACCATTTTAATGAAGGAAAATAACAGTTGGCAATTGGCTATCCTTCATTATTACAATATTACGTTTTCTAGCAATATAATACGCAATTTAATAAAGTCAATTTATTATGATAAAACAATAATGTAAAATCAGCTATACTTTATTAACGCAGTATTACATCTTTTATTAATATAATACAATTTGACAGATTACTTAATACAATCACAGAGAATAACAATGCAACCCATCAATTATACTCCATTATATATTAGCAATATTTTATCAGCCTAAATTATTACAGCATAACATTTATCAATGTAATAAAATACATTAAAAACGTCGCAGTGAGTACTAAAAGTGAGTAACAAAAAATTCTTTTACCTGTACCTTTTATTTTTAAACGATTCTTAAAACGAAATTTTAAACAAAATTCAAAATTTGTTCCTTATTGCATTACAGAAAGATTAAATTTTGCATTTGCGTTACTCACAAGTGTTGCTCCCATTGAATGTTGGAATTTCTTTTCCTCGTTATATTTTTATCAAATGTTATGTGGTTTACCATTATCGGTAAATTGTCATTTTATAGCGAATTATTATAAGAAATTATTATTTCTTCATAAAAATATCATTATTTGCACAAATGATTATTTTTGATAAAAATTATGTAATGGCGAACAAGAGTTAATGCTTCCTCAAAGATGGATATTTTTTATGAAAATATTTCAACTAGAGTGTACTGAAAATTTATTATATATATTTTCTACTAAAATCATTAAAATTACTTTTTATTCGGCTTTCAATTCACATGATGTGATGCGGCTTAAATGAGAAAACAGGGAATTCTCCATAGCAAATTACGATACTCGGTATAAATGTGACTGTATCTCTTGAAGCTTTTCTGGAATTCCTAGTTTATTGCAGATCGTACTATTGGACCTGTCTGCGATGGAGGTGGTATCCTTTCCCGACAATTCTTTCTCCACCAGGCAATCAGTTCCTCAATACGATCAGTAATGGTATCGACGTACTATAGATGGGGTGGGCTTATGGCTTTACCCATAAGCCTGGTAAGAGAGCCAGCTCGATGAGGTTGCCCCAATTATCTTCCTCAGCGTTCCAATTCGATCTTTATATATGTATGTATATATGTATGTATGTATATATATTAGGGTGGACTTAATATTTTAACTTTTGTATTCGTTTCACGACGCCTCCTAAAGTTGTTCCATTTGGTGAAAAAGAAATTGCGCGAAATGTGAGTTCGATCAGACAATGAAAAGACCGTGACGCATTTAACTTGAAGTTTTTAAGTTTCAATAATTCGACATGACATATAGAGGCAAAATAAATTACTGAAAGATTAAGTGAAATAGTTTATATTTTCAAAAATAGTATGGTTCTTTTGTTATTTAAAACTAATATTTTTAATTATTCGTATTAGATGTATTATGACTACTGAAATACAAATTGAGCATTATCATCCCTTCCAAATAGGGCAGCTCACAAAAGAGACCGTTGAAAGAATAACGAACAGTATCTAGCCGTATTAATATATCGTGAGCGTTCAGATAAGTTAAGAAATTAATGAAAAGAACCAGTAAAAAGTTTTAACGAGTAGTGCAGATCAAACTTCCCGGACATGACAAAAGTTAAATTATTGGTGCTAACTTACATCAAATGGACAAGTATAATATTAAGATATTAAAATGTTTTACAACAATTAAAAGTGTAAAGTGAAATTATATCTTCATTGCAACGCTCACTTATGTAATTATAAAAAAAGCAAAGATTCTTTGAGAAAAGGCAAGAATTCCGACAAAAAGTTCAAATATTGAAAAGTTAGAATCGTTATATCAAGAATGAAAGATTATTCAAAAAGGTTTGTGAACAGCGAAATGAACTGCAAATAAAACGTGAGCAGACTTTTCTCGAAAAGTTAGAAGATTTTTTAGATATCGCACACGTACGCGTACACTAAAAATGCTTAATAGTGAAGAAGATGAGATATTTCTCTTCAATCAAAGAAAAAAGGGACAATTTGACTCGATGATTGTAAATTATTAAATGAATAATACTTATAAAATGAAGATCATGCATTATTAGCAAAACAGAGAAAATTAGAATTGCATAAAAATGTGATATTTAAATCAGAATTAGTCAGAATTGGTCAGAATTAGCAGCGCTTGGATTTTTTAATAAAGGCATTACAATTGAAACAAGGAGACGAATGGTAGAGTTATTGACATTCAACGATCGACGAATCGACGAAAAGATTGAGAATAAATACGAAAACTACTCCGAATTATTTGAACTGTGGAATTGAGCATTTTATATCACAACAATCGAAACATTTCTTCAAAAAACTTTCAATATCGACTTTATCGAGAAAGATTCTACGAATGAAGGTTTCAGAATCAGATGGAAATTGTTAAAACGCTTAAAATTGTAAATGACACAGCAGAACGAGGAGTTAAACTTATGCATGAGTTTTATGAAGTTTTGCGGAGAAATGAAAAAGAAAAACAATTTAATCTTGAAATCGTGTCACATTATAAAACTTAGTATCCAGACGTCAAGAAATCTCTTATTAAGGATTTGTAAAATTACGTTCACAGAGTATTTTTTTGTTTATTTTCCTCATGTGTTTGCTAGGAAATATAATAGCAATGTAACATTAAAAAAAAAGAATTTTGAGAATAACTATATAACTTTATTAGAAATAAAAACATTTAACTTTTATTCAGAATTCTTTTTATCGGATTTTTCCACTTTTCGTGAAAAAAATTATTTGTTTCACCTTTAACAGGATTGTGCCACGTGTTTCCGTTATCTGATTGAGCTCACATTTTACACGACGTTTATTTCCCCAAATAGAATGACTTTAGGAGATATCTATTGAGAAAAAAATCCTCGAAAAAGCTTTTGTACCAGATATAATTAATCTCCATCCTAATGTAATGCGACGCTAGATAATCATTGTCTTTTCAATTACTGAAAACGTACTGCTCCTAAATAAAAATATTATTGTAATGTTTTCTTCTATTTGAAACATTGTTTTTAGAATAAAACATATACATATATCATATGTATGTACTCTACACATATTAAAGTGCGCATTAATGAGAATAATGAAGTGAACAAAGTCCACGGAAATTGTTACTTATTTCTTTATCTACTTATTAGGGCATTACTAAAATAACTGTGAAAAGATATGAAATGCCAACATACATTATAAAATATAAGAACAAAATTATATATAAATAAAAATGAAAATGTCAATGCAACTGAAAAGAGATAATTATTATACTAATAACTAATAATTAATAAGAAGATAATTATACATAATACGAAAACGACTTTTGAAATAACATGAGTGAAAAATATAGGACGAAGGTCTTTCCACATGAATTTCTGAGAAAAGTAATTTGAAAAATAAAGAGTTTAGTAACACCTTTTTATAGTTCCTTTAAATTAAATTGTAATGTATTTCAGTAAGATTGTTTATTAAAAGCATTATCAGAATAATGATCAAAACTTTATGTAAAACAAATGCAAAAAAAACAAAAAGAAGATTATGTAAAATATTTAATATTTTATTACAAAATATTTAATAAAGATCACAAAGGAAGTGCAGTTGGAAAATTGAAACATTTGATATTCATTAAATGTTTTAAGAACGAAATGAAATTTGAATTCCTATTTCTGTTACATTTCGCCAGATTACGCATTATGTATGTGAACGTTCTGTTTAGGTGGTCAAAAAATTACAAATCAAAATTCAACAACGAAGGTCGTCATTTTGTTTGCAGTGTCTTTCATTCAGTCCTATCCTTTAATTCTGCTTCGCTTTCAACGCCAATTCGATTTTTAAATTTCAAATTTCAGATCTCAAGCAATCATGCAAATTTTTCTTCCGTATTCTCAATTTTTCTTTCGATTCTTTTTGTCGTATGCTAGTGTATTATATCTTCTCTGCCTGAGTGCAATTTAAGTTTCTCAACTTCCGCTTGACATTCGGTATCCGATAAAATGTTGCTACCGTCAACCATCCATCAATTTACCGTATTTCTAGGAATCGCCATTTTTGCGTATTATTATTATACATGTGCGAAAATAGGAAGACAACGGAACCATGGATATTTCCATGCTTCCGGGGTGATATCAGAAACGAGTATTCCTGGCCGCGTTATCGTAGAAACATGCAAAATAATAGGGCACTCGATCCCCTACGTACACGGGGAGACAATAGCGCTTTTGTGCATTTCGTACATAAGGAAACGTATGACGAGTGATACACTTCATTTAGTGTGCAAGCCACTCGTTTGATCATTTGCGAAAGTTACTCTTGTTACGCTGCACAGAAGAGTTCTGAACACTATGGAGTTCCATTGGAAGTTCTACTGGTGCATGGAGTGTACGTAAAAATTCAGAGTATCAAGTAGCAACGTCAATAGAATCAACTGCAAGCTGTTTCAAATTTCCGCGAAAACCATTTATGTTGATGATATAATTTTTATTAATTCGCTGTCCTGTATTAAAACATTTTTTACCAGATGAAGGTATCATATTAAAATCATATAAAAAAATTAAGATTACAAAACTTTTTGCTGGTAAATTCTTATATAAAATAAACGTAAAAGTTGGCGACATCAAATGAAATTATTGAAACAAAAAGGAAGAAAGCATTAGAAATTTTATTTGTCCTGCTGGTTTACTCGCACTGTTGATTATGTATATTTTACATACCTACATCAAACTTTACAATAAAATAGTAATATTCTGTGTTGCAATAAAAAAAGATATGCCGTACAATGACTGATAAAGAAAAAGAGATCACATTTTGTAAATTTTTGTCTGCAGAAAACCATGAGAAAAATAAAACAATTTTGAATACTTTCGGCTCTCAAGTGATTCTTTATTAACTTAATTCTATTACAATATTCACAGAACAAGAAAATAATATTTTCTTCCGATTATTTTTTGAGCATTTCTTTTTTGAAAAAAAGTTTCTTGAATATTAGGACAAAAAAAAGAAACCGTATTTAATTTTCAGAAATGAGAAGTTCAGAAGAAATAAAAAAACCAAAGCTGATATTTAATGTGGCTCTCTTTACCTTGATCACTTGGATTCGTCTTGATGCATTCTCCATAAAATTTCGAAGATATTTCTCGTCTAGTCCCTCCGAAGTCTTTTTAAGCGCCGCGAAATAATTTTCCCCTTGCTGGTTATCTCAATTTTATCGATCTTCTCATTTAAAATCGACCATAAGTATTTTTTCATGGGATTAAAATCGGGTGATTCTAGAAAAGCCAATCGAAAAGTTTTACTCTGTTCGATTTGAAGAACATGAATACTTTTCATCGTATAGCCTCGGATATTTGTTTTGTTGAAAATGAAATTGTCTTCTAATCTGTTTCAAAGCAATGGTGCCTCCAGATTTTCAATGTCAGAGCATGTCAATGTCTACATTTGCCGTCAGCACAGTCATTGATTTTGACTACATTCCTTATTTCTAGCCAAGAAAAGTAACACAAATTAAAACAAACCAAATTTTAATCCAAATCATGATTTGCTTTCTACGTACTTCATAATTTACTGCAAGTGAAGCTCTTGATATTCCCACCTGGTTTTTCTTGACACTCCTTTGTCCGTTTTTGAGCTGTGTCTTCCGGTCGAATAGCTCAAATTTACTCTTGTCAGCGCACAGAACCTTTCTTCAAAAATCAAGTGGCAATTCTGTATATTCTTTTGCAAACTCCAGACGCTTTATTCTAATCCGTTTATTGGTAAAGAGCTTTACTGATAAAAAGCTTTCTTCCAAATCGACTTTCCGTATGCGCTTCCCGGAGCCTTCACCGAATGTTTTTATGCGATATATTTAGCTGGAGGTTCTCTTGAATGGCTCGTACTGTTAAACATGGTTTTTCTTTAATTTTTCGTACAATACGAGAGTTATCTCGATCAGTAGTCACTCGATTTCTTCATTTTTCTGCTGCCTGCAATAGAACCTGTCTCCCGAAACTATTTTCACAGCTTTTGTCTTTTTCACACTTGGGTCTTGCTTATTTAGAATTTTACTGCTATATTTCTCTTTGAAAAGAATCCTTTTTCTGTATAATATCTTTCGCAATTAATTTTCGGACTTATGTGCAAGTTTATTTTCCATCTTCACGCACAAACTTTCTCAATTAGGAGGAATAGTGAGCGACTGAAACAAATGCGCATTACACAATCATACCAGAAACTAAACAAAATACAGTATAATTTCGCTAATTATAGAGAAGATATTTCAATCAACAAACAGCATTTTTAGTTGAGATAGTGATCCCTTTTTTGTCCTAGTCTTAAGCAAAATGTTTTTAAAAACTGAGGAAAAAGTAAATCTAAAGAAAATAAAAAGAAAAATCTTATCTGAAATTAAATGAATAATGAATTTTCCCAACGAAAAATATATCGCCAGTTTTGTGATCTTTTATAATATTTGAAACATAAACGTGTAAAATAGGGTTCTCTTTTTTTATCAGTCATAGTATATTTATAATCGAAATAAATAAAAATATAATGCGCAACAATATCAAACCAGGAATTTTATTCTATATCATACAACTAATACTTGATCTTTTATCTTTTAATAATTCTAATAATTCTTTTCAAAGAAATAAATAAATATGCATAACTATACACTCTTATAGTTTCCCGATTTATATAGTAAAATCTCAACCAGACAAGATATGTAAAGCAAGAAAAGTAAAAAAAACCATTTTTTGTTATATAAAAATGACTAAAACCTAAGAAATTAAAAGAATTTGATATAAATGTACTATAAATAATAAATATGTAATAATAATAAAGATAGATAATAGTACATAATATTAATAATAAGAAATAATAGATAATAATAAATAAGAATAAACAGATCTATATCACAAGTTAATAATAGTTAAATGATGCATGCGGGTTCGTCCTTTAACTTTCCTTGAGAGATAAATTTAATGATGGTTATTATAATAAATGCAAAGAGTCGTAGAACATATTCGATAGAAATAACTTGTCGAGTTTTATCGCTATGATAATTGCAAGTAATGTAGAACATACATGGCATATTTTGAGATAATTATGCGTACGCGTGTATGCGCGCACGCGCGCGCGTGTGTACGTGTGCCTCGCGTACTTATATAATAAATATACGATAATATTATTACGTGTATACACACATTGCATTGCCTATTAAAATGATGTGAAAAGTCTGTTAGAAAATTTATTCATATACACACTATTATATGATAATATAATATATATTATAAATATACGCTAATATATTGTTATGATTATATACATATGCATAAATTTGTATTACGAAGTTAGCATGCATTTCTTTTATACTACATTTACAAGACAAAATATACATAGTTAGTAATTTGTTTTTATTTTATCTCTTTTACTAATTATTTCATCATTTTCACTAATTTATTATCCTTTTATTCTTTGTTTTCTAATATCACATCCGATATCTTATATATCATATATATTAATATAATTAAAACTGGTACATTGTAGCTATTTTGTAAATTTTTAGAAGCAATAATTATATAAGATCTTATATTTTAAAGGTTTTAGTCTGCACGTGATTCATTTCATTTTTTAAAACTCATATTACTTATATTATTATGTTTATTTTAACTTAGCCAATATGTAAATGCTAAAAAAATTTTTAATGAGAGAATATTATTTATTATTTACTCAAATTTATTTACTCAAATTTACAGAAACGATCGAAAAACTGAGATATTCACTGTTGATTGCCGGATTAACAATTACCTTATAAGAAAAATATTATATTCTATTCCTTGAATTTCTTTTTCCTTCTACGAGAAAATAACATCGTTCATAAAACACTTCACTCATGAAATGACTTCGATGATTTGAAATGTCTCGTCAAACACAAGGGACAGTATATATACTTATGTTACTTTGCGAAGATATTCGCGTTTAATACAGCAAATCTATTCGCAAGCTGTGACCATGATGAGATAAGACATGTAAGATACTATCAGTTTCATGTTTACTTTATCTTTATGTCAGAATAAAAGCAGACACGCACGCCCATTATGCAGCATGGTTGTTTGTCAGAACGGCAAGTTAACTTCTTGAAACGCCAGGGAATATTTTGATAAATGTAACATGCGTGCAGAAACAGGTATTTCAAATGTTGCTAATATTAAAAGACGCAGAATGTGTAACAAGTGATATCAAAATAATTTTTGGATCATTTCTGTAATATATGTGAGTAAATTGCAATAAATAATAAATAATGCTCTCTCATTAAAAAGTTTTAGAATTTAGATATCAGCTAAGTTGAAAGAAATATAATAATATAAATACTGATATGATATATCGCGGTAATTTGTGCAAATCGTAAAGACAATTCATATTAGTTAAATTATATATAATATAAGAAAAATATAATAAAAATAATATATGTATATAAAAAGATATTTTTTGTCTTGTTTGTATTTTATATGTGTTGGCAGTGTTTTATGATTTGATTCAAAATTATGAAAGCACAGAAACATTTATTTATTTGCACGAGAAGAGAAAAAAAGAGATGTTAAAATTATTAAAAAGTAAAAGATCAAACGTATTCAAAAGTAAGCGCTTCGTCGCAACCCTGTATTTTTATTTATTTTTATTGTGGCTGTAAAAATGTTTAAAATTTATTAACGCAGTAAACACAATAGACTGCACTCTTCGTTGTACAATTATACAATGATACGCGTTTATGAAGACGTTAAGTCTTGTTCGTAAGCATTATCAACTGCATATGTTGTATACCCGAAACATTATTTTCGTCGGATGAGAATTTTACTGCACGAACATTGCACATGCAATGATAACACAACTTATTTATCTCATCTCAGTCAGGGCAATTTTATTTGGCTTACTGCTATCTTTCATGATGCTGAGCGGTGTTAGAGCGGCCGGCTGCAATTATTATGAAACTTTGACACCTGGAGAAATAAAGCGTGTGGCCAATCCTGGGTTTCCTAACTCCTACCAAGGCGGAAATCAATGCAAATGGCAGCTGATGAGTGCTTCTCCTCTCAAAATAAATTGCAGCGTTAATATACTACCAGTAAGTTGCATAAATATTTTTCGAAATTTATATATATATACACAATATATATACAGGGTGTCTCCAAACATTCCGACCAGACTTTGAGATCTTGCAGGAAATTTAATTCTGAACAAAAACTTTCTGGTAATTATTTACTGTTAGAGATACAACGCCAATGACCTTGACTTTGACATATATTATAGAGGTTATCCTCCTGAGTGACCTTCAGAAGGTTTTAGACGGCGGTCATTGTTTATTAATAAGTAAGTAACAAAAGAATTTTAATGGTCTTGCATGAATTTTCAGCTGTCCACGCCAAGCAAAAACTTGACTTCGACATATATTACAAAGATTACTCTCCTGAGTAACCCACAGAAGGTTTTAGCCATCGTCCGTTGTTTATTAGAAATTTATAAACTAATTACTAAGTATTTATTACAAAATAAACCTTACTAAATATGTTCACCCATAATATCTAAACAACATGTGAGAATGAGTACAATATGCTAATAATAGTACAATATGCTAATAATAATAATAGTAAATACCGAAAAGATTAGGATTAGGGTTAGAAAAGTAAAATGTTTAGTTTTATAAAAAAAATAATACACTTTTTTGGTGTATTTAGAACTGGTTATCTCAAGACCTATGAAACGTAATAATAAAAATATTTCGGTCTCTTTGAAAGATAATTTAACTGTCTGCAACTTTGGTTTCGATACTTTTGGACATACTTTCCTAGATATTTACACGAATATATTGATAAAACGTGATTTTAAAAGTTTTTGGGCGCTAATTTCTTAAGGGAGGAGTTTTGATCCATGTTTATAGGAAATGTTTTGTTCAAAATTAAACTTCCTACAAGATCTCAAAGTCTGATCGGAACCTTTGAGGACACTATCTGTATATATATTTTTTCTTTTTCTTCCACTTTTCCCTCCTTTTCCATCTTTTGCTAATTATTATAAACATTTCTAAACTTAGTTTACCTCCTTAAACCAAATCTGAATAATCTAAATATGATGTCCACATTAATAATTATTACCAATAAGCAATTAGTCGATATAAATACAACAAATAATTTACTGTATTAATTTAAAGAGCAGCGACTGCTCTGAAGACTATCTTTCTATACAATTTGCTGGACAAAATGCGCACAAGTATTGTGGCAACGGTACTTTTACCGTAGAAGGAACGAACGTCACTATAACACTGGATACACCGTATTGGACAGAGGGCGGTAAATTTTTATGCCAAGTTGAAGCAGAAAAATCATTTAATAAATACGATTGCAAGTGCGGTTGGAAAAATCCTGTGAGTTAAAGTTTTGCACACTTTCCTGAAACGCTACATCTGTCATCTTCATCTTGACATGTCATACATCGCTTTTGGTAGAACTATGTCAGCGTCATCACACTAAAAAATGACATAAAAATACAATTAGATTACTTTTTGGCAAATTTGATAAAATAAGTTATTTACTTGTACATCTAATGTTTGTCGATATGCTGTTAGACAAGAATAGTAGGCGGTTCAGAAACTGGAGTAAATGAATATCCTATGATGGCTGGGCTTTACGATAATTCCATGAAAGTGTTGTACTGTGGTGCAACCATAATATCCAACCAGCATGTAATAACGGCTGCCCATTGTCTAGAAAGAAGAAATATTAGTAATATTTTCGTTGTTGTTGGTGAACATGATGTTAATACAGGTAATCATTAAAATATGTAGATCTAAGTAATATTAAAAAATTTAGATAAGCGCCGCAATTTATTACTACAATAGACTGAAATTAAATAACGCGGTTGTGTTTCTTTTTTCCAATCATATATATGTACATATATGTACATATATATATATATACATACATATATATATATATATATATATATTTAATACTATTTCTATTACTTCATACTTTGCTTATTGTTATGTATAAACTTCACGTCGATTCATACTTTTCTTTGTGAACAGTTACAGAGACGAATGCGACCAAGCCGTTTCGCATTAGCAAGTGCGATACACATCCTTATTATCAGAATAATGACAATGATATAGCTGTTTGCAAGATCAATGGAACCATAGAATTCAATGCTATGGTCGGTCCGGCTTGTTTACCTTTTCAGCACTATCACGACTCATTCGGTGGGGATATTGTACAAGCGCTAGGTCTGTACGAGTTTCCTATTACTTTTTTTTTTGCGCTCTTTCTCTTTCAATGTTGTAATTTTTGGCTATTATTCATATCTTTGATATATTCATTGATGATCCATACAATTGATTGTGAGTTGTATATCTCATTTTTCGTTCTATTCGTATTTAATATCAGGCTGGGGTCTATTGGATTTCGGTGGCGCCAAATCGTCTACGTTACAAGAAGTCGATTTGAATGTATTAAGTCAAGTGGACTGCGAAAACTATTATCCCGGTATAAACATGGACACTCATATATGCACTTACACTCCAGGAAAGGACACTTGTCAAGTAATAAAACTGAGTTTTACACATTATTCTTCCAAAAGATTTCTAATATTTTTGATATTTTTGATATTAATTTATGTCAATTAATTGATCAAGAGACATAATTACATAGTAAAATAATGTTTGTTATTTTATATTTTTATAATTTATTAGTTCCGAATTATTATTTTTGAACAATTAAAGTTGTTTTTATTGGCGTTAATTGATTTGAAAATTAAGGGGATCCTGGAGTCGTCTATATTACTGATGGAATAAGTTAGTTTTTTTAATAGATCTTTTCATTGGTTGCACAGAATGAAAAATCCTTTTGCACGATATCAAGGAACTAATCTTGTGCTCTATTTTACTCTTGGTCACGATTTTAGAGATGCACACAAGTTCAAAATTTTTATTCCAATCAAACTTTTTTAGACTTCCGAAGTCTCTTTTAAAAACTTCCTTATATTCTTTCCTTCTGTCTCTTTGTCAATAGCTACTTATTTTGTACAAACTGCACAACTTATATATTATAAGCATTTTATCATACCAGGCAAGCCACAAGTCGGTAATAAAACTGTAATTTTCGAAATTCTTTCCGTTTTTAATATTAAGTCCAGGTCATTGACAAACATTTTTATTTGTATTGTAATTGGGAAAGAATTTGTTGTTTTATGCAATCAAACAAAAGTTTGATTGGAAGAAAGTTCATGGTAAAACAGATAACTCCAGTGTCCCCTTAAATACTGAGGATTTCAAGTAAACATTATTCACTGTATGCCTAATTTTACGCGTAATATAAATTGTGCCTCAAAAATGGGATGTTAGTTAGTAATGGCTTAAAACGTACCCAATTATAATTTTATTCAAAAATTGAGCAAAAAGTGTCTCAAGTTACGCTAGTTTTCTTATGATTATTCTTTTTCAAAGATGGATAGCGGTGGACCTGTCCTACGGCAAGATTATACCACTCAGAATTTGATATTAGTTGGTATTACGAGTTTCGGTGTTGGTTGTGCCGGTGACGAGCCCGCCGTTGATACACGCGTAGGAGCTTATATAGATTGGATAATGAACGTAACACGCGGTAAGAATCAGTAGAAGAACAGATTAAAACTGCAAGAAATTTTTTGTCACCCTTTAGAAAGATACCTTATAGTCTTTCTTAATTATAGGTGTTCAGTATTGCAAAATGGAATAAACACCATGCATGCCGAAAAGGAATATTGGATACGACTGTGGATTTACATTTGTACTTTATTCTCCTTTCTCTCAAAGAAATTGCTATTCTCTCCGTATGGTTTTCAATGTACGGAGAGAAGAGCAATTCATTTGAGAGAAAGGAGAACAACGTATTCACAAATATTAATAATATGAAAATGTTAACAAATAGTTTAACATATTCACAGATATTAATGTAACTTAATATTTCTCTAACCTTACGCAAATATATTTTGTCAATTTCTAATTATCATTTAAGAAAGGCACGTAAAAGAATACATAAAGTTGATTTTGATGTCTTTATTTAATTTATTCCTACTCCCATTTATTAATCATTTCTGTACGCGATTTCTTTGCCAGAAAAAGTATTGCACCTCACATATTCGCCTGATTTGGTTCCGTGTGAATTTTGGCTACTCCCAAAACTCAAGTTGGCGATGAAAGGAAAGTGTTACGAATATTTATTGAGGTCAGAATAGTTGTTCAGAACATCCAAAGGGTTTTGTCCATGATTTTGGAGGCAATTCCGAATTTGGAGTACAGTGACTGCTTCGAAAAACTTTTTAATTCGCTTCCAGCATTGTACTGACTCAGAAAAACTGTATCTTGAATAAAAAAATAAAAATAAGGAATAATTAATGTGTTATATTTTTTATTTTTGTTTTCTTTTATACAAGATACACTGCTTTTCAATCAAATTGTCGATGTCGCGGGGGGGGGGCGGGTCCGGAAGGTAGTGTGGCGTCCGGATATTTTTCTTGTTTTCTGATCGTCGCTCCGACGCCGCCACCGCCCCGAGATCCTCCACTGTGCGTACCCCACTTCACGTATGAAATGACTTTGATGATTTTAAATGTCTCGTTAAACACAAGGGACAGTATACATATACTTATGTTACTTTGCGAAGATATTCGCGTTTAATACAGCAAATCCATTCGCAAGCTGTGACCATGAAGAGATAAGACGTATAAGATACTATCAGTTTCGTGTTTGCTTTATCTTTATGTCAGAATAAAAGCAGACACGCACACCCATTATGCAGCATGATTGTTTGTCAGAACGGCAAGTTAACTTCTTGAAACGCCAGGGAATACTTTGATAAATGTAACATGCGTGCAAAAACAGGTATTTCAAATAAAAAAACAGGTATGTTGCTAATATTAAAAGACGCAGAATGTGTAACAAGTGATAATATCAAAATAAGTTTTGGATCATATCTGTAATATAAGTGAGTAAAGTGTAATAAATAATAAATAATATTCTCTCATTAGAAAATATTTAGAATTTAAATATCAGCTAAGTTAAAATAATGATATAATAATATAAATAATGATATAATGTGTTACGGTAATTTGTGCAAATCGTAAAGACAATTCATATTAGTTAAATCATATATAATATATGAAAAATATATAAAATTAATATATGTGTATAAAAAAATATTTTTCGTATGTTTGTATACTATATGTGTTGGTAGTGTTTTATGATTTGACTGAAAATTATAAAAGTACATAAACACACGTATTTATTTATTTGCATGAAGAGAAAAAAAAGATATGTTAAAATTATTTAAAAAAGGATTATACGTATGAAATTCAAAAGTTAACGCTTCATCGCATCCCTGTATTTATTTTTATTATGGCTGTAAAAATGTTTAAAATTTATTAACGCAGTAAACACAATAGACTGCACTCTTCGTTGTACAATTATACAATGATACGCGTTCATAAAGATGTTAAGTCTTGTTCATAAACATTATCAACTGCATATGTTGTATACTCGAAACATTATTTTCGACACACGAAAATTTTGCTGCACGAACATCGCACATGCAATGATAACATAAGCTTATTTATTTATCTCATCTCAGTCAGGGCAATTTCATTTGGCTCACTGCTATCTTTCATGATGCTGAGTGGCGTTAGAGCGTCTGACTGTAATTATTCTCTAAATTTGACACCTGGACAAATATATTATGTGATAAATCCTGGATATCCTAATGGCTACAAAGGCGAAAATCATTGCGAATGGCGATTAACAAGTCCTTATGTTATCTATATAACTTGCAGCATTGATATACCACGAGTAAGTATGTTGCATAAATGTTTTTCTTGAAATTTATATATATATATATATATATATAGGATGTCTCCAAACGTTCCGGCCAGACTTTGAGATCTTAGGAAATTTAATTCTGAAGAACAAATGTTCTATAAACATGTGTCAAAAAATGCTTCGGGACATCCTGTATATATATATTTTCTTTTTCTTCCACTCCCCTCTCCCCTCCTCCCTCTCTTGCTAATTATTATAAACATTTCTAAACTTAGTTTAACTTCTTAAACCAAATCTGAATAATTTAATCTAAATATGATGTTCAACACACATTAATAATTATTACCAATAAGCAATTATAGATATAAATAAAATAAATAATTTACTCTATAAATTAATTTAAAGGATCGCGACTGCAGTGCAGGTAGTCTTACTATAAAATTTCCTGGACAAATTATTCCACCCAAGTATTGCGGCAAAGGTAATGTTACCCTAGAAGGAAAGAACCCCACGATAACACTGGATACACCGTCTTGGGCACCGGGAGGTGTATTTTTATGCCAAGTTCAATCAGAAAAACCATTTGATGAATACGATTGCGAGTGCGGTTGGAAAAATCCTGTGAGTTCAATTTTTGCACACTTTCCGGAAACGCTACATCTGTCATACCTTCATCTCGACATGTCATACATCGCTTTTGATAGAACTATGTCAGCATCATCACACTAAAAAATGACATAAAAATACAATTAGATTACTTTTTGGCAAATTTGATAAAATAAGATATTTACTTGTATATCTAATGTATGTCGCTATGCTGCTTGTTAGACAAAAGCGCCGACAATAGTAGGTGGTTCGGAAACTGGAGTAAATGAATATCCTATGATGGCTGGGCTTTACGATAATTCCATGAAAGTGTTGTACTGTGGTGCAACCATAATATCCAACCAGCATGTAATAACGGCCGCCCATTGTCTAGAAAACAGAAATATTAATAATATTTTCGTTGTTGTTGGTGAACATGATGTTAATACAGGTAATCATTAAAATATGTAGATCTAAGTAATATTAAAAAATTTAGATAAGCGCCGCAATTTATTACTACAATAGACTGAAATTAAATAACGCGGTTGTGTTTCTTTTTTCCAATCATATATATGTACATATATGTACATATATATATATATACATACATATATATATATATATATATATATTTAATACTATTTCTATTACTACATACTTTGCTTATTGTTATGTATAAACTTCACGTCGATTCATACTTTTCTTTGCGAACAGTTACAGAGACGAATGCGACCAAGCCGTTTCGCATTAGCAAGTGCGATACACATCCTTATTATCGGGGTAGTGAAAATGATATAGCTGTTTGCAAGATTATAGGAACCATAGAATTCAGTACTGCGGTCGGTCCGGTTTGTTTACCGTTTCAGCACCATCGAGACACATTCGGTGGTGCTATTGTACAAGCATTGGGTCAGTACGAGTTTCCTATTACTCTTTTTTCGCTCTTTCTCTTTCAATGTTGTATTAATTTCTCACTATTTCATATATCTCATTTTTCGTTCTATTCGCATTTAATATCAGGCTGGGGTCTATTGGATTTCGGTGGCGCCAAATCGTCCACGTTACAGAAAGTCCATTTGAATGTAATAAATCCAGCGAAGTGCAAAAGCTATTATCCCGGTATAAACATGGACAATCACGTATGCACTTACACTCCAGGAAAGGACACCTGTCAAGTAATAAAACTGAGTTTTACACATTATTCTGATATTTCTGATATTAATTAGTCCATCAAGGGACATACTTACATAGTAAAATAATTTTTGTTAATTTCATTTTTACATTAGTTCCGAATTATTATTTTTGAAAAATTAAAGTTGTTTTTATTGTTATTATCACGGGCGTTAATTGATTTGAAAATTAAATCGCGAGGATTTTAAGTAAACATTATTCACTCTGTGTCTAATTTTGCCTGTGATATGAATTGTGCCTCAAAAATGGGATGTTAGTTAGTAATGGATTAAACGTACTCAATTATAATTTTATTCAAAAACTGCGCAAAAAATGTCTCAAGGTAAGTCAGTTTTCTTATGATTATTCTTTTTCAAAGATGGATAGCGGTGGACCTGTCTTGTGGCAAAATCCTACCACTCATAATCTGGTATTAGTTGGTATTACGAGTTTCGGTGTTGGTTGTGCCGGTGACGAGCCCGCCGTTGATACACGCGTAGGAGCTTATATAGATTGGATAATGAGCGTAACACGCGGTAAGAATCAGTAGAAGAACAGATTAAAACTGCAAGAAATTTTTTGTCACCCTTTAGAAAGATACCTTATATAGTCTTTCTTAATTATAGGTGTTCGCTATTGCAAAATGGAATAAACATGCATGCCGAAAAGGAATATCGGATACGACTGTGGATTTACATTTGTACTTTATTCTCCTTTCTCTCAAAGAAATTGCTATTCTCTCCGTATGTTTTCCAATGTACAGAAAGAATAACAATTCATTTGAAAGGAAGGAGAATAATATATTCACAAATATTAATATATAATATCAAAATAGTAATAAATATTTTAACGTATTCACAAATATTAATGTAACTTAATATTTATCTAACTTGATGCTGAAAGCTATTAAAACAGTCTTGCTCATGGAGGATTTTCCCTACTGTTAAAATCGAGTATATCTAGCATCTAAAAACAATGAAACGATTCAAGCAATCACCGTACATGCTTTCCATCATTTTATTCGTTTCATAGTATATTTTCGACGAGCGTCAATAAGAGACTCGCAACGTCACAACTAATGACTATTAATGCTTTGAAATTTGGGATGGTCAAGCTGTATTAGCAGCCAATCATCAAGGAATAACGCTATTGGAAAAAAAGTTTTTAAAATTAGTCACAGCAGAGCATGTGACAGACCGTGTATGTATAATAAATAAATAAATATAAGTATATATACTGATTTTGTGCCGGTGATTATAAAAGTGGCTAAGTCATATTTTTTTATATAATTTGTGATGTAATACAAAGTAAACGATAAATTCAATTTTAAAAAATGTTTTATTTAGATCATTTTCATAATTCACCGTCACATTTATAAATCTATATAATTTATATAAATCTAATTTATTTATGGAAATTTAATTTATATAAATCTACTAATACTATCAAATCGTTATTAAATGTTGACGATTCAAAGTAACATAATGAAATTCGTCTATTAAATTATTCGATTCCTCGATATTAAAATGAGATTAAAATGAGATTAAAATTAAAATTAAAGTTAGAATTGGTATTAAAATGAGAAATGGTGAAGAATATTAATAATTACGTGGTACGTTCATTAATTTTGCCATCGGTCAGCTGCAAAATTGCTTTTGACATACATTGAGAAATTTGAAGCCTGCGGCTAATTTTGGCTTCTCTTGATGGCGTCGATACCCGAGCCAGTTATGGCAGATAACAAGGATGGTAATGGAAAGTGCGATAGGGTAGTTAGACGAGCGAGAGGCATTTGACGGATCAAGATATCCGATATAAGTAATTAGCCATCGTACACTTTAGTCAACAAAATATGTATTTAATTATGTACTGAAAATAATTGTATAATTACAATACATGAAAATATAGTTTTCGTTGTAATACTATAATAACGCTGTACAAAGACGTTAGCAATCTTCCAATTCATAAAGCTAAGTTTTTCGAAAACAATGCTTCGTATGTAAAAAGTTTTGTTACATTTTTTATTTTATTATTTATTGCTTATTCTTATTATTTTACTTTCTTATTACTTACTCTTATTTATTATATTATATGTATGTATATTAAGTGTATGCAAACGTCTTAGTCAGTTTTTGCACGTTTTCGTTTGTTAAGTATACAGGGTGTCCCGGGTTTTAACCGACAAACTGCGGGAGCATATTCTACTAGTGGAAATAAGAAAAAATTCTTATATCGAGTTTGCTTAGAAATGCTTTATTACAAAGTTATAAACCAATATTGAAAAGAAATATGAGATAAGTAACAACGGAACATAGTGTAGAACTTGGAAGGTCGAAGATGTTTATGTTATGTGTATTCACATGTATTCATGTTCACTATGTTGAAACGATTCAGTATGATTGTTACTTTCACAACAGTAGCTGTTAGATTTCAATCGTCGTGTCGACTAGCAATTACTATCAGAATGCCAAAAGTGTTTTCAAATGAGGAATACACTGATATTCATTTCGTGTACGGATTCTGTGACGGAAATGCACGAGCTGCCGTACGAGAGTATCAACGTAGATTTCCTAACAGGAGAGTACCAGATAGATTTAAAGCAACGAATTACTAATTCAGTTACTGAGATGCAACCAAATTTTCAGGAATGTCGTACCGTAACAAATTCTGTACTACGTCGATGTCTAGCTTGTATCGATGTGCAAAGACAACATTTTGAAATGCGTCACTAAATCATTGCGTAGATAATTTATATTTTTGTGAAAAAATCCGTTGTTACTTATCTGATATTTCTTTTCAATATTGGTTTATAACTTTGTAATAAAGCATTTCTAAGCAAACTCGATATAAGAATTTTTTCTTATTTCCACTAGTAGAATATGCTCCCGCAGTTTGTCGGTTAAAACCCGGGACACCCTGTATAATATATGCAATACAATTCAATCATTAAAATATTTTCATTTTTTACGAATATCTGCCAACTCTCGGGTAAATTTCGAATTGCTTTGCAAAACATTTTTGTATCTCAGTCACGTATCAGAAGTACTGCATCAATGGGAATAAATGGTAATCCGAAGGCGCGAAGTTCGATGAATACGCCACGTGTAGAAAAACTTTCCAGCCCAGGACCACAACGCTTGCTGAATACGAAAAACGTATATAGCTTTTCGCTGTTCGTGTTCATACTATCATTTTTGAAGTTATATTTATCGTTAAGTTGTGACACTGACGTTTTACAAACGTCGATACCACCTCTCCAAAAACGTAGAAAAGCGAGAATTTATTTAAAGTTTCAAAAAATAATACCGGAGCACTAAAAGAAAAGACTAATACTTTTGCATACACCTAATATTTATGCATAATGACGAGCTCTCGGAAAAAAACGACAAATAAATTATAACAATAGATAATAAATGAAGATATACATATAATAATAATAAATAAATAAAAAGTATAAAAATAACAAATAAATAAATATTAATTCAATCTGGAATATCTTTCATTTAAAGATACACCACGTCAATTTCATTACATCGAGTCAAATACTTGCACTCGCATTGCACAGACATTTTATTTGTCCCAATGCTCCAAAGTTTCTTTTTTTTCGAGGTTCTTTCTGCACTAGTGCAGACAGCTAAAACAGATGTATATACTTCTTGTATTAATGCAGACAGTTCAGCTAAAAAGAACAGATCTCGAAACGTACAAACCATGGCGCATGCTAGCGGACAAAAAATTGCTCAGGAATAGAGCACGTTTTCAATACTTGCGCAATTTACGAAACACATGCAATTTGCTTGCAATTGATGTACGATATTCTGCAATATTTCTTACTTTAAAAATTGCGTCAATTCTTGCGCGATATATTGCATAGTCTAAAACGGGCTTTTCACGAAAGGAAACAAGAAAGTTCGCGTCACGTTCTCACTGTCGCAATGATTTTCGTTATCGCCGTCGTTAACGTGACTGATGGCTAGATTTCGCAACGCAAAAAATCCCCACAGTCACCAACGTTTATACTCCCGAGAGGAAGACGATATATGAGTATTTCAGAAGAGACGTAAGCATGACGGATGACATCATTATAGATACTCCTCTCTTTTTTTTCTCACATTGCTCCATGCTTTTTCTATCCGGGACAATTCATCCGCTTGTGGGCATACTACACCTACTTTTTCCACGACTCTTCGGAAAGTTCTCTCGAAGGATGAAAATGAGGAGCACCGCACGGGAGGGGACAACGCGAAAAATGGGGCGCACCTCTATTGATCCCGCAACGAACTAAATCCTCATTGTCTCAAGAAGTAAAAGAAGAAACGTATAACAGAACGATATTATTATATTATGCGCCTCAACAAAGAGGGAGAGGTAGAAAATCTCGCGTTTATATTCTTGGAGAAGGGCAGAGGAGGGAGAGGGAAAGTCTGATATGTCTCGGTAATGATTCCTTTGTGTCCGGAGATATGAGAGAAAAGGAGATCTTTCTCGAGATCTCCGTAAAGTTCTTATATAAGATTACGAGGATCCGGGAGATGTTGGCTTGAGATCTCGAGCCGCACGGCAGTTAATAGTTAAACGATGCGTATCGAGACTTTCGGACTTTATCCGGCACTCCGCTGTTGATTGGATTAATTTCCGGGAGCAAATATAATCTAGGTTCGGCAACTAATTACAAGCTCCTCTCTCAAATATGTGACGGATATACGTACATCCGTGTGTATATGGATGCTCGGCAATTTAACTTTAACCGCCTGCGTTATATCTTATGCATATGCGAACATTTCGCATGATCGTAATAGATGCGATCGCAATCCTTTCCGGTAGGAATAGCTTTCTCCAAGAACTAATTCGACATAAATAAATACGGGATTCGTTCGTACATAAATACGGAATTTGTTCGCACATCAAGTTGCATAGGTCGTTTTAAATATACATTTTTTATATAAAGTCCAAAAGTTTCATCAAAAGGTCTCTAAACAAAAGGGAAAAAAAGATTTTTCACACTATCGTAATCGTTATTATTAATGGTATTATAATAATTGTAATAGGATTATTATCAATAGTATAATTAATAATGTCATTAAGCATATTTATATTATATTATTATATATTATATAAATACTATTATTATATTGTTATTACTAATATATTACATATTGTTATAATTAATCTATCATACCGTTCTTTTCTTTTGCTTATCGAGCACAGCAAACGCGAAGAAATGAATATTTATATAAATTATAACTATATTTTTTAATAATATAAGTAACGGTTAAAATCTTAAGATTATTCAGGATGACTATAATGTATATTAACATATATCAAAATTATTAGAGTAAAAGATTATTTATTAAAAATATCTTTTTGATAAAATTCCATAATCTAGATATATCATGTGTTCTAACTTTCTATCCTAGAAAGATGAAGAAGAAATTCTAGGAACTAAGACGCGAAATAAATATTGCACAAGTTCCACGGTAGTCTTCAGAAGCATGCAAATGTAACGAAGAAAACTGGCGGAATATCTGGTGAAGATCGTCTTTGATGCAATGCGGACTGTCTGAAGCAAATTGTGAAATATATTTAAAATTTCCCTTCGCTAACTTCTCGTGCATATGTTTTTGTGTATGTATATATATACACAGTAGCGCTCAAAAGTATTTTGTACGGAACTTTTCAGTTGGCGATATTTGCAAATGGTAAGCTACTTAGATTAGAGTTGTGTACTACATCGTATATAAGTGGTCTTTCGAGTATTAATTTACTAATGAGTTTCTCTTATAGTTAGTTGAAAACCCTTTCATCCGAAAACCAGGAAATTTTTATATGAACAAAATACTTTTGAGCGCTACTGTATATATATATTGGGTCGTCCGGAAAGTTCGTGCCGATTTTTAATAGATGGCGTTGGAACATGTCTGAATATATCAATGTTATTGAAAACATACGATTTATATACATATGCTTAAAGGTGACATTTCAACGCATCTTTAGGAAAAAAGTTGTTTCAGATAAATTGATTCGTGTCAGTTTTGTACTCTTTTGAAGATGGAAGAAAACAAAGAACATTTTAGACACTTGATGCTTTTCTATTACCGGAAAGGCAAAAATGCCTCACAAGCAACAAATTCGATATGTTCTGTTTACGGAGAAGGCGCTTTAGCTGAAAGAACCGTACGTAAGTGGTTCGCTAAGTTTAGAGCTGGTGATTTTAACCTTAAAGACCAAGAACGCTCGGGCAGACCCTCTACTACTGATGATGATCAAATCAAGACACTGATCGAGAATAACCCGCGCTACACGACACGTGAATTAGCAGAGATACTGAAAATATCGAAAACCACTGTCCACGATCATGTAGTCAAGCTTGGTTACGTAAGTCGCTATGATGTATGGGTTCCGCATAATTTGGCCAAAAAAATTTAATGGATCGCATTTCCATCTGCGACTCGCTGTACAAGCGCAACGAAAACGTACCATTTTTGAAGCAATTAGTGACGGGTGACGAAAAATGGATCATTTACAACAATGTAGAACGAAAAAGATCCTGGGGTAAGCGAAATGAACCAGCATTAACCACTCCGAAAGCCGGCCTTCATCCAAAAAAAGTCATGCTCTGTGTCTGGTGGGATTGGAAAGGAATCCTATATTATGAGCTCCTACCACACAACCAAACGATAAATGCAGATAAGTACTGCTCGCAACTGGACGAATTAGACAGCGATTCAGGAAAAACGTTCAGAATTAGCTGATAGGAAGGGCGTCGTGTTCCATTAGGACAATGCCAGACCTCATGTTTCTTTGACTACCCGACAAAAATTGTTGGAGTTTGGCTGGGATGTGCCACCTCACCCACCGTATTCACCAGACATTGCACCTTCAGACTTTCACTTATTTAGGTCTTTGCAAAATTCTCTTAGCGGCAAGAACTTCAACTCTTTGATCGACATAAAAAACCACCTTGAGGAGTTTTTCGCCGAGAAACCTAAGAAGTTCTGGGAGAATAGAATCTTCCAGTTGCGTGAAAGATGGACAAAGGTTGTGAAACAAAACGGTGCATACATAAGTCAATAAATATTTATCGACATAAAAAAATGTTGCCTTTGAATTTTCCTTCAAAATCGGCACGAACTTTCCGGACGACCCAATATATATAATTCTTCTTCTCCAACTTTTCGAGATTATATAATCCCGATTATATGTATAATTGAGTCTTCATCTACTTTTTTTACTATTACATCTACTATTTTTGCTTCACTTCTTTTGCTTTCGCTCGTTTATACTCTTTAATTTTGGTCTTGATAGCCATCATGGTTCTCGCAAGTTTTATGCACGGCTTGAAGCGCACCGCAAAACTCACCGTGATGGTTTTTCTCGTCGTAACTTAAGCGCTTTTCAACCTTCTTAAACTTAATCGTTTTGCGAAAGACAGATGTCGCTCATTGAGAAGAAGCATTCGCCTCTCTTTAAGGTAATAAAAGACGACAAAATAATTACCTATACGTTTTTAATATTTTAATATTATCTATACGTTTTAATATTTTTGCAATTTGCCTCTTTGCGCGGAGGGGAGAGAAGAATGTTATATTTTTAATCTGAATATATTTACGTTTCGTTTCCCTTCCGAGATTTTACCTATAGTATGTTATTATATTTGGTCGTTGGATAATAATATTGTATATATCTTTACGTATGTTTCTCGATTATATCGCCAAGGTATTTGCCTTGGAAAGTAGGGAGACCACATCTTCAACGGGGAGTGTTTTAACGGGGGCTGCTTCAACCGTTTAATTAGAAATGCATGAGTCTCGGCATCGCGAGGCGCGATATCGCATGGGATTGAATTTTCAATATAATACGCAGGTGTCTAATATTGTGTTTTCAAAATTAATATTGCATTACACGGGGATACGCGTATTGGTTCATCATAGCATAAATTAAATTTCGAAGTTTGCTACTCAAAATTGAATAAGTTTCAACAATATGCGCCTACAGATGCGGAACTAAAATAATTAATAAAATTAAAAAATTAAAAATTGTAATTTTTTCTATATAAAAATTAACAAAAAATCAGTTCGTTTGTTTATTCTGAACTGTTAATTATCTGATTTATCAAATCATGTTTTTCATTTAGGATAATCTTTCGTTGTACAAAATATTGATAATATTTGTTATCTATATCTATCTATACTATTATATAAATTTGAAAGTGCATATTTTGAAATGCGTTTTCTCAATAAACATGAACTGCATCCACAAGTGTGTTATATCACTTTGTTCGTCTCGGCAAGTAGAAGGTCTTAATGTCTTTATTGAAATGCTGTAACTTTTTTCATTTATTTAGTGTACCTAAACATTTTATAATGCAAATTTTAATGAGCTTCCCCATTTAACGACTTGTGTCAGGACAAAGTCTTTTACGTAGAAAATGTATGCAGGTAAGCCAATCTTTAAGTCAATCCTCTTCGTAAAGGGAAGCTGACACTCTTTGACTCGTTCAAAATATACTTTCGACCTGCTTACTCAACGGTTGTATGCATACAGTTATTACAACTAAGTAGATGAGATGTATCTTCAAGGCAAATATAAAAAATTGTATGAAAGAAAATTCAAACAAGATTTTTCGTGTTGGCAGAATCAGAGTGACCTTTCATTTTCCTTTAATACTGATAATCGACTGTACAATTCTATATCAGTGACATCACATTATTTGAAATTTTAAATGCAACTTTATCTTGATAAATGTCTTTAGATTTCGTGAATTATATTGTATTTACAAATTGTATCATTATACTGTAATCTATTTTATTATATGCTCTTTTAATTACTGATTTATTCTCTTCTGAAATCAGATAAAAATTGTCTTAACTCTTAGTTTGAATTCTCAACGATTATTTTTGGATAATTATTAGAGATAATTTGATATTTTTAATATTTTTAATATTTTTAATGTTTACTTTTAATATTTTAAATATTTTTATTTGATTCTATCCATAAAAAAGCGGTTAACATTAACACTATCATTTAAATTACAGTAGTAGTAATAATGATATTCACTCTGCAAATTAAATTATGTATGTTACATAATTAAAATAAAGTAAAAGAGAAACATTAAAAAATATTATATTACGAAAAATAAAATATCTTTATGTTATCATGTTACAGTTGTTAAAATGTGCTCCATTTAAATTAAATTACACTGTACGTAGTTTTCGTAAATTATTTTAACGTGAACTTAAATAATATTCAATCTACGATATAAACAACTAAAATAAAATTAAAAGGAACACTTGAAATTTATACTAAAAAAGATAGAATGTCTATCGTACTACAGCTGACAAAATGTGTTGCTACTGATTATTTCGTTCAAATTACGTCACACGTACCTCTCGTAAATTATTTTTGCACTATGTACAGTTTCCGTACATTTTTTTACGCATGAATATAAAAAATATTTAATTGATAAGTCACATTGCACGACTACAACGAGATGACAAGGAACAATCGGAAATTAATATGTTATATTACAAAAAATAGAAAGGATGTCTGTATAATATCATAAAATATAATATCTACTGTCTGACAAAGTCAGATGCCGCAATTGCATTACGCGATCGCAACAATTGCATGTCGTATGAACGTATGAGCAAACACACGTTGTGACGGTGTATCTGATATCGTCGTTGAATTTTTCACAGACACGTGCTCCGTAGCGGAAATTGACATCAGCCAGATTTGCCGATTCGCATCGGCTGCGCCAACAAGAGAGCAAGAAACCACGACAACCACCGGTGCGGTGCACACACGGGGGTGAGTCGCAGCAATAATACCGTATAATACTCGTTGAAAATGCGCGCAATCGTGATGCGATATATCGACCGAATTAATTAATACACCGCCGATCAACTTTATCAGTTCATAGACAGAATCGCCGATAATAGAATTATATCCGTAATTTGTCGAGGGAAATGCTATCCGCGGCGATGATACCCGCAAAAGCATTCCGGAACCGATCGAATCAGTCACGCTGATGCGATTTACCGTTTGACCCACACTTAACTTTTAATCGCCGCTATCAGTTACGGTAATCGCTCTCCTCGGAAGGCGATCAGTCGCCGATTACCGGTCACATTTCGCGAATGCAGCAACTTCCATTCGTTTTCACAAAATCTGACCGCATTCGCGAGATCGGCGAGACGCAAATATTGTAACATTCTTCCCGTTTTTTCGTCTTTTTAATAATATGGGATAAAACATTTCGTTATTAAAAACACATTATACAGCCAAATGTCGATGTTCCTCAATCCTTTTGCTATGCCATAATGTAAATTCTGCAGGGGAGGAAAGGGAGGGGCATAATGTGGATGACTGGACGGAGTATTCAGTTGGTGTAATTTCGATCAGTTTAATAACATAATTAATTAAATGCGTGGTCTGTAGTGTGAAGATAATTAGACCATGCAATAAAGATCCTGTATTTCAGCCTGAGTTTATTTCTTTTCTTTTAAGTCACGGTGATTATATACTGATGATTCTTAAACAATCTTATCGGTTAACGTATGTATGCATATTATATTATAGAAGAAACTTTTTAAATACGATTAATCGAAAGAAATTATAATTTAAAGTTATTCTTTGTCGTATAACTTCTTTGTCAAATCTCAGGTTTGCAGGATTCTATAAGGAAATTATATAAACATTTGGCCTAGCCATGTCATTCGAAAAGAAAAGTATTTCCGATGTATTTTGACATGGTTATGTAAAATTATACAATTGTTATATAATGCGATAAATAATTGATGATTATTGTGGATACAAATTTCGCCATATCGCTGCTGCTTTTGTAGATTGTGTTTATCAGAAATTGCAATATAAAGGTATCTGAAAAGAAGCAAATTATTTAAATTTAATATGAGAGGATTTGACAAATTTATTTATCCATTATATGTCATTATATAAATTAATTTGATGTTCTTAGTATTACTTAAGCTTCAAAATTTTTGAAATCTTGTTCCGCCTTACAATTTGTTAACATTAACATTTATAAAATGCTACTAATTACAATTGTTCTAGAAATCTTCAAATAAATTTTGAAAATTTTGTAAAAGTATCAAATTAACTTACACATCTAATACAAAAGCGCTTTCGCTCTTATTTACTCAATCAAAATAATTCCGATCTATTGAATTGTAAAAACTGCTGGGTATTATAGATATAAAAGACAATTTATTTTATATTCAAATATTTCTCCCTCCCATTTAAAGCGTACGCAAATTTTCTAAACGATTATTTGTTGTAAATAATTCATCAACATTTAGTTTTTAATAATACATAATAAATACGTTGATTAAAAAGACAAAGGTTAATCCGCGTTAATAAATCTTAAACTCATAAGACTGCTTTTGCCGCGGAATGCAACCACATAGGATGATTGTAACATTTCGAGGTAGTCGAACTAGAGAGTTTCGCTCTTAGAATTTGCAGATCGTATTTTCGCAACGAACGAGTACAGTCGCGTTTCGCAGAAGGGATTAAATCACTCGTCGAGAGAGATGGCTCTCGCAGTTGCGTTATTTCAGTCAAGGGAACCGAACGCGAGGCAAGTGTCGCGAACCTATCTCTCGCATGCGTGTGTACATCTGTTAGCGATATTTCAAAATACGGCTCCCGGTGTAGCAAATCATGGCGCGGATTTTGGCGTGCCGCCAGCCGACGCCGCGAGCGCCCAATATCGCAATTGCGGAAAATGAGGTGAAATACGTTCTTCTCGCTGTATCGTCGTATTTTCGTTCTGTTCCGACTGCTGAACTGCTGGGACAGCACCGATCAATTTATCGGGCGCGTGATCGGAACGTTCGAAAAACGCGACGTCCGCAAGCTCGTCTATCTTCAGCTTTTGGCAACTACAAAGCCGACTCGTCGACGGATCGATTCGCCCAATCGAGACGTTTCATGCTTGATTACTCGGTCGTCACAACGGCCGCTGGTTTCGGAATCGCGTCTCAGCTCACGAAATGCGTTTATTTCTCGTATGATTTGTGAGGTCGTAATTCTCCGATCAGTCTCTTGAGATCCTCGGTTCGAGAGCGCTGCAAATCGCATCGAAGGCATCGAAAGCGACGTGAGCGATGTGACGGCCGAGCCCCATGTGAACGAAGAATAATTTTCTTCTTTTTCTTCTTTAACGGATATTCATTTTTTATTAGAATCGCAATCTAGCTAGGACGATCTGGATGGCGTTAAATCGTCGTACTCGCCGCACTCGTGATCCTTTATTATGATTGGTTTCTGATCCAGCGAAGATCTAAAGGCAAAAATCAATTATATTAAAGAATCACTGATTCTGCTTTCCTTTTCTTCTGAACGCAGCTATTTATCGGAAGACACCTTCCAACATCTACCGGTCAACTTTTATTCTTCCAAATCGGCGAGGGATTCGCGCGCTTTTCGTCTTCGTGAACATTTGAAGTCTTCATCGAGTCTGCCCCGTGTTTGGTTCACGGTTCTCATCGGTTTCTACTCGTCCGTGCTCGATTTCAAAGCTATCTTGTATCTCGGCCAGACTGCGACCGCGAGTCTCCTTTACGAGAAGGGCGCAAAGGGCACCGGCGAACCAGCAAAAGCCGGCGAACAGCCACAGGGTCTTTGAGACACCGAGAGTGACCAACATCTCCCCGAAGGTCATCGTCGCTGTCAGAGAGAGTAGCCAATTGAAAGCGACTACGGAAGCGGCGGCGGTCGTTCTTATTTCCATGGGAAAAGCATCTCCCAGGAGGGACCACGATATCGGGCCGATGCCGATGTTGTACGCGGCGAGAAAGAGAGCCGTCCACGTCGGCGGCATCCAGAAGTAGATGTCGTCGTACTCCGGCTCCTCATCCCTCAATTCATAAAACCACCCTGCGAACACACATGCCGAGGAGGGAGATTACTTTCACGGTGCACACTCGCGGGTTTATATTCTCATAAAATATTAAGTCACTCCATAAGTAATAATGTCGCTTCTTGAAACTTTTATAGTTCCAGGAAGTTAGTCCAGAAGAGCTTTTTTTATACTAATTTTGCGTTAAAAATGTTTATATTTGTACTTACTTTTAATCATCAATGTGTTGACCATTACTTTTTACAACTTTGTCCCTTTGTCAGGTAATTTCTCAATTTCTCTCTTAAAAATATTTTCTTTTTAAGAATTTAAGTTTAAAATAATTTAAACAATTAATTGAAAGAGATAAGGAGAACAACATTACGTGTTCGTATCGAAAGAAAACAAGATCTTCTTTAGACTTATAAAAGGGCATACCAAATAATAATAATGTAACAGTATATATATGTAATAGAAAAATAATATACCGTAAAATAATAATAATATAATAAAGACATGTCATGTAAAATGATATTATAGCAACAACTCAACAACAGCAATAATAATATTATAATATAATGATGATGATGATAATGGTAATGAAACTAAATGTTATGCTTCGCTTGGCAAACAGTTTGGATCGTACAATGCAACATGCCGTGCTTTTAGGAAAAGAGAGAGAAATAGAGAGAAAGAGAATTTCTTTATTTTTTACGAGCGCGAACGTGTAAATGACTCCAACATGAATATTAGTGTAGTGCGTACAAGTGTCGAAAAGTGGAGTAGTAGCAATAAGCGGAAGTAGCGTGTCTCGTGCTGGAACGTAGCCACAATTGTAGGTGTATACTGCAAATTTAACGGCGATTCTTTCTGCGAAAAAGAAAAAAGAAGTAAAAAAAATAGTCGATCCAGATATTTACAGAATGTCCACCGTGTCGACACATTTGCCATGGTAGAGACAAACGAAAGACAAATGTTTTCGCATTATTGCGATTAATCCATGGATATAGTAAGTATTAGGAGTGCAAATTGACTCGGTATTATTTTTTTTTAATTGAGTCTTTTTTACTTTATGTTTTTCGAGAAGAGATCCATCAGTAGCCCGATAAATGAAAAAAGCATTAGAAAATTTAAAATTAAAATTATTTAAATTTAATTTAAATAATTTTAAATTAAAAATTAGAAAATCATGACTAAACTTCGAAGATTGACATGTTTATTTTTCTGCAATAAACGCTCAATTTTCTCAAAAAAGTACCAAATTAATTTGCACGCCTAAATAGAAGACGTGTGATTAAGTATCGTCTAGTCTGTGTATGCTACACTGTGTTTGTACCACATGTTTTCCTCTCGACATGAATATTTGAGAAGCGCGTTAAATTAAATTTTTTTCAGTTTTCTCCGCGAAGCGAAGGAACTGCAAATTTGATCCTGATTGCAAACACTCCGGTTATCTTATCTCGAAGAGTTTAAGAGGTTCTAAGGTACATTCTCCTTCCCTCGACTTGTATCATCCTCGATAAGAAGTTTGTACACACTTCATCCAAGAGTCCAAGAGCGTTTCATAAGTATCGCAGAAGGCTCGGCGAGAGAAAAACATTTCATTACCAACGTTACGTTACGTGACGAGATTGCTGGACTTCGCGATGTGCGATAAGAAATAATTCGCAATTGCGAAAAAGGTCTACTTGATAAAAAGTTGTGCGCATTCCATCTCTGAGAGTCTGAGACTGCTTCATAATGTAAACATTACCAAAGATTTCGGAGGGAAAACACATTCTGTCGTCCAACTAATTCTGTTACGTGATGAGTTTACTGAACTTCGTAGCTCACGGTGTGCAAAAGTCATCATAAAATGTTGGGTTGTTCGGAAAGTCCGTGCGGTTTTTTAAATAAAATTCAGAGCCAAGTTTGAAAAATGCTGTGCAACGGTTGAATTAGATATGTGGAGTATTTCCGCGTCGTCTCGCGTGGATTATTTTCGGTTAATGCTGCAATTTGGTCGTCATCTACCGCTGAAAGCCTACTTGAGCGTTGTTGGTCTTCGACGTTAAAATCACCGCGTTTAAAGCGAGCAAACCATTTTTGAACGTTCTTTCAGCTACTGCACTTCCGTAAACGACACAAATCTTGTTTGTCGTCTGAACGGCATTCTTGCCTTTTTTGAAATAAAATAAATAAAACAATTAACGAGAAACGTTTTGTTACCAACAATATAACTTGACCGAATTTTGTAATTTGCGGCAAGCAATATCTTGTTGGTCGAGATTCCGCTCTCGACACGCACGTTCATGCGGGATGCCCGCTCGCATGTCATGTAAGTGTCGTGTCCTAAAGTTCTAAAGCAGTTAGACAGTTGCGTTATGGCGTGCGTATTATCTGCTCTGGCGGACGGGACACCAACGTAGAATTCGCGACAGGAAGTCGTTTACCTAACAGTATCAAGAACAATCCCATGAGCGCTGCGGACACAGTCAGTAGGACGCGGCGTCCGAGTACGTCTATCAAGCACGTCGCCAGGAAGCAGGACAGAATTTGCAAGCCGCCAACAACGACGGTGTGCTCGCTTCCGGTCAAGTCGCCCGAACCGCCGACGTTAAAGAACGTCAGCGCGTAGAAGATCATAATGTTCACGCCGCTCAGTTGTTGGGTCAGGAACGCGAACAAGCACGCGAAGAAGGATCTTGCGACGTAGCGATTTTTCATCGTATCTATCGTGACCTATAAATAAAACATGACAATTATTAGAATTAAAATTTCTCGTAACTTATTCTAAAGCCCGTTCCAGACTATGCAATATATTGCGCAAAATTTGACACAATTTTATTACTTATTATTAAAAACACTTAAACAGAAGCGGGAAGAATATATGTCACACACATACACACAACCCAATAGCTAGACTTTTTTATATTCTGTCATATTTATTAGTAATATTAGTAGAGTCGTTCTTGTAAATAACGGCCGTGATATCTTTTAGATTCCATTTGGTATTTTATGGTAATCTGATTCGTATTGATTCTATCAGAGTGCCAAAGAAAATTATATCGGTAAATTTAAACGGTTTACGTGTTGGATGAATGAAAAAAATTATGGCGGATTGCCGTTGTAAAACTCGATATTTTTATACGCCTTCAAAAAACGATTTGTTTATTTATTTTTTCAAATAGTAACGTTGGAAAAAAATCGTTGAAAGCGAGTGGGCTATTTCGTTGAGCAAATAAATCAGTTTGCAAATATAAATAAACTGGTTGATTTTTGCTGGAAAAGCATCATAATTTTTTCAGTTATCCAATAAATGTAGCGGAAGTGTCGTCCGGGGAATTAACTTTGAATTATGTGTAAAGCAATAAGTGCTATCTTGTCGTTTGGTTCTTTTTTTATACATTGATCTTTTTAACAAAAAATAAATATAACTTTGGCTTACGTTCAAACTTGACAACAATCTTGTCAGTATAACACAATAGGTATGCAAATTAATTCGGTATTTTTCTTTGAAGAAATTGAGCCTTTATTTACTTTAGGTTTTTCGAGAAGGGATTTGCCAACTGCCCGATAGATGTAAAAGTAGTAGAAAATGAGCGAATATTTCGAAGAATGACATGTATTTATTATTTTGTTGTAATAAAGTTTCTCAATTTCTTTAAAGAAATATATATATATACATATATTATATAAAATATATGTATACAGTTAGTAATATAATATTTATAAGTATATAAAACAAGTTCGTAAAATTCTATATCGGAGTAGATAAATTATGGCAATCTTTGATCAACGTTTGTTCATTTATTCTGCATCAAGTTCTATGATGAAAAGCGCTTTACCTTTCCTGCCTGGCTCATAACAGCAAGTCGCTTTAGTTCTTGCATTTCGGCGTCATCTTCGTAAGTTTCACCACGGTACCACTTTAGAGACTTCCTCGCCTTGATCTCGTTATTCTTCATGAGATAGCAGAGAGGGCTCTCAGGAAGCAGATTCACCAGCGTAATCATGAGGCACGTGATAGCGCAGGCGAGACTGTACCTAATTATTTTCTACACACGTTATTAACGGCGCTATGAACGTCACTGATATTTAGTTTCTCTTTCTATCTTGACTGATTTGCATGCATCGATTTGCATGCGATACGCAAGTTTACGTTAACTTGAATTCGATTAACATATAGATTATCAGCAGTTATGAAATAAATCTGGAAGTACAAATTGGATCTGGAATTATTCGGTAAACGCGATAAAGAACATAGGATATTTTTATGTAGATAAAAAATAAATAAAAAATTTTCTTATACATAATATACAAATATTATATTTTATAAAGATATTATGGTTTTTATGTTCTGATTTTGTATGTCTACATGTACAGATATTTTTGGATAATTATTTTATTGTCGAAAGCGATAAAGATATTTTTATGTAGACAGAAAATAATTCTTTCCTACATATTATATTTTCATGTTCTGATATTGTGTATCTACGTATATGGATATTCAATTTTATTGTCATTATTTACCAACCAAAATATATCTAGATTATATTAGATTGACCGAAAAGTTCATCTCGATTCCTTTAGCAAAATTCAAACGCAGAACTTTGCATTAAGAATTGATACAAAGTTCTGCGTCTAAAGGCCGCCAAAAAAATCCGCACGAACTTTCCGATAACGCAGAACTTTGTATTAATTCTTAACGGAGAATTTTATGGTCGCATTTTGCCGAGGAGGTCGTTAAGAACTTTCCGGTCAACCCAATATATTCAACGCGATAGCTAGAGTGCAGTGTCATAATGTGTTATAGTTTGTAAGTTTTGCCGGATATGTCGTATCCGATATTGCGAATACCTCCATACGGTGTCATGCTCATCCAGCACGTGGGCGATTACGAAGGCGTACATGATGCCGCAGTTGATTAAGAGATGGAAATACGTGAGCAACCGTTCTCGCGAATTCCTGTCCGCGATCTCCGCGATGTAAATCGGCGTCAGAACGCAGAATGCTCCCCCGCTCGTGCCGCATATGAATCGACCGATTATGAAAAGCGAAACCTACGAAAATATTTGACATATTGATGAATGGCAGTGTAAAAAACATCCCGGTAGTCTTACTCATCGATCAGTCATGCCAAATAATACAGGTTTTATTTATATGTTAACACTGCGCTTTAGCATATTTTCTGACGTTATCGTGCTGCTGTTTGAAAAATCGTCTTGATGTTTTCGCTTGTCATCACCGAACAATTCTGCGAAATAAATCCCTGAGAAAACGTTTCACTTCTACATGATTTCTTCTGATTTTAATACACGTGTCGTCTTGGATATTTCTTGATGTTAAACTGACGAATGATTTTTCCGTCTGTTTTCTTAATTAAAGTACGGATAATTAAAAAGATATTTAACGCTCGCGTCTATTTGAACATTTCTTAACGTGACAAATGATCAAGTCGGCGATTATTAGAAGTACTTTTAAAAGCAAACTACCAGACAGAATTGGTGTATGATGACAAATGAGAATATCAAAATAATTTTTCAAATATCTTTGATCGCTATAGACATACTTAATTAAAAACATGTTTTAATTATTATATTTTTATAAACAGTCAAAAAATCATTTTGATATCCTCATCTGTCATCTCAGACCAGTTTCTTCTCATAATTCATTTTTAAGTGAAAACTGCGCTCTAATAGCCCATCGACTCGATCACTTCTTGACGTTAAAATGAAGTTCGATAATGACGCTGGGACAACGCGGCAAGCTTGATTACTTTCGATCCTCCTTCAGCCAAGAACAAAGAATGAATTTACTCTCTCGCTTTAATCCTCCAGTCTATTGTGTGCGACTGGTGTTCCGATGAGATTTAAGTGAAACTTAACGGCGCGGCACGCGAACGCGTACTTCCTGGTCGGCGAAGCAGACAAACGTCCAGCCGACGATAAATCCTGGCACGGTCAGGAGCATGATGACGGTACAGTCGAGGTACTTCATGAGGAACGGCACCAGCATCACGCCGACACAGGCTCCGGCGTTCAAGATGCCACCAACCAGACCGATCTCCGTGGTGCTGGCGTCCAAGATGTTCCGCAGGACTTCCCCGGCGCTCGAGTTCCAGCCGAGTGTCACACCGAGAGCGAATCCGCCGAGGGAAGCTTAAATCCATGAACGAGGCGGTTATTAATTCATCGTGCGCCCGAGATGTCAATAAATTTGATATCAAGTTAAGTACTGTACTGTTAAGTTAAGTGAGATAAGTACTGTCGAGCGAAGGGAGAAGTTTATTAAGTGGGCGAATTAATTCGATGTCGTTAGATCTATTCTTAGACGTAATAATCACTTGAATTTCGAAATTGTGTCATATTTTCGAGTGTTATCGTCAGAGTTTGCAGAACGTTATATAGTAATGAAAATAATCGATTTTTTAGAGAGAGAGAGAGAGAGAGAGAGAGAGAGAGAGAGAGAGAGTTCCATATTTAATGATAGAATTTTTAGATTTTTATACATTAATCTGGAAGAAATACAATTTGTTTCTTATTATTGTTTTCTTGAATGTGTCTTTATAAACTTTATAAACTTGGAGATTGTTGGAATTATTCAGATTTCTTCAAGGTAAAATAAAAGGTAAGATAAAAATGCATTATTTAATACCAAAATGAAAGATTATCAAGATAACAAGGTGAACTGCCAATGATGCAATCACTGAAAGCTGATCTACATTCAAGAAACTCACTGGCTCTGCTTGACAAGCAAACCGACATAGAATAACTTATATCGTTCATCAATAAATTTATTATTAAATCAAACTTTGTTACGCTAATCTTAAAAAGTGCTAATTATAATTATTTTTCTTTAGTTTATAATTTAATATAATTATATTAAATTATAAATATTATAGAATTCTATAATATAATTCTATAATACAATTAATTATTATGAAAAATATATATGATATTTAAAAAATAAATATTAATACTTTAATCCTTTCATTACAGCAGCCGAATAGCGATTATATTGGATTAGAAAAAAGTTCGGTACGATTTTTCAAATTAATTTACACGTAATATAGGTAATAATATCGATAATGTCTATTGCGAATGAAATAAAGTAAAATTTTACGCAAAAATCGCGAACCGAAAATTTAATCCAATAGAATATGCAATGCAGTAGTGACATTGCATTAGCATTAGGCAATTAATTATAGGCATGAGATTAAAACCAATTAATTATTACAGATATCAAATTTTTTATATTAAAGATTAGAGATACAACCTTAGAAGCAAAAACCTTAAAAACAAAATAAAATTTACATTGTAACAATATTTATTTAATCTAGAATCATGACGCGTCATTTCATGAAGACTATGTTCATGTATCATTTCACTGATGACGACTGTAGTTGGGCGAGAAAAATGTGTATAATTTTTCCGGAGAGGTGAAAGAAAAAATTGATACTGATGTATACACGTAATAAATAATTATAACTGATATTAAATAATATTATTAACAGTTTATAATTTCCTCACTTTTAGTTTATAATTTCCTCACTTTTAGTTTATAATTTCCTCACTTAGTATAATATTAACCAAATTACTGATAAGAAGGTAAAATTGTCTCTTTATCTTACGCAAACGCTCTAAATAAATTCTTATTATCAGTTTCGCAATACAGAGCTTAAGGTAAACCATTATGCGTGAAATTTGTTTGTTACGAACTATCTCCTTTAATTCAAGAAAAAAAGAAGGCCTCTTATGGTAGAGTATTTGCGTAAAAATAATTAGAAATACTTGGAAGTTCTGCAGGTGAAGCATGACTGCGCATATATTTTGGAAGGACTAAGAGGATTTTTAATATTTGTATAGAGAGAGAGAGAGAGAGCGCGCAATCGAAAGATATATATTTGGATCAATACTTCCTGAATATTCAAGAATCGTTTGCATATTTTGCTCCGTAAGCAACGAATACCAAGGAAGCTTGTGTATATTTCTTGAAAATATAATCCGTAAAAAAATATTAGTACGTATGTGTGTATGCATACTCGTATATTGATAATATCAATTTGATATATATGCAAAAATTAAAATATTTTGGAAAAATATTCTTGGAAGTACATTTAAGTGTCACGAGTCAATTTGAATATTAATGAAATATTTGTATCGTTTACTCGCGGTTTATTTACAGCAAGAGAATGTATTAAAATTTAAAAAATTATAATTACGAATTATTATAGAATATATTATAAAATATATTATAAAATCAATATTTTGTAATATATTCTATAGTAATTCGTAATTATAATTTTTTAATTGTTTCTGAAATTTGTAATGTTATGATAATATAATTTAATATATGTATAATCGGTAATATAACTTAATCGATAATAATAATCTCTTATCGTTAAATCGACAATGTATTATAATATCGTACTTGTTTCTAAATGTATTTCATTTCACTTTGAAATTGTTGGAACAAAAGTTTGAAAATACGCGTTTTCGTGTACAGAAATACAGTTATAATGAATATTACTCTTTCTCATGTAAGGCAAACATTCCGTGATGCACTGTTATGTGATACTTCCCGGCAAAGTTTAAAGAAAACGAAGGCCGAAGTAGAACCGCACTCAGCTTAATCACGCAAGAATCGAACCATCGAGTAAGTGCGTTCCGCGCAAAGTTACTCCACGAATGAAGTTAGTTTTTCCGCGCACTTTTATTCCTTCGTCATTTATTGCGTTCTGTTATTCAACTCTGTTATTTGCATGGGTGCTTTTTTTGTTATCTCAAGAAAGACACGCACTTCGCGGCATTATCGTTTGCATTTCATTTTCCAAGTGTCGCAGGACTCACTCGCATTTCATTTCTTTTTATTATTTATTATTTTCTTATTTATATCTTCTGTCTGTCTCTCTTCTTTCTTTGTTATGTGGTACGCAATATTGTACGTGATACTGTCTATTACTGAAATTGGTAACTGGCAATAGAGGTATTTACTTTGATACAAGAACAATACTTTCACTTTTTGTTAACAGAGCTCAAAACTTTTTTATTGTCAACAGTTTTTTCGTTTCCTTCGAAATAGATAATAAAATATAAGGGCTAAATTAAAGTGGCAAGAAACGAAAATTTAATCAAAGTATTGTCCCTTTGCACTCGAAGCTATCTACATCAAATATATTCAGCAACTTGACGAATTTACAAACGTTAAGTTGAAAATAGTAAAACACACAGGATTAATTAACAGATTTAATAAATGCTACGTTATTTTAGCAAAAACTGTATATATAGTTATAAATAATTATACATAATATATTAAAAATATTGAAAGAGAGGAGATATAGAAGCAATGTCGAGTTATATAATTCTTATTTACATATAATTTTTTATTTACATATGTGGCAAGAATAATAAATAACAAACTAGCAAGAAATAAAGACTGAATGTTACATAATGATGCAGCATTAGGCAACATTCATTATAAGTGCCATTTTTTATTTTAACAAAAATTTACGTATAGCTATTACATAAAAATATTGTACATCTATTTAATATATATATATATATATAGAAAAAGAATAAAGCTATTTTTCTCTTTTCCAAGAGGCGCTGCTCTTGGATGCAAAAGGTACAATTCAACGCAAATACAATGCGAATATATTTGACGCGATTCGATTTCGTCTTCCAAGAGATTCCTCTAAAAGGAAACCCAAAATAATAAATCAAAACAATATGGAAAATTCAGTGCACGTATTTCTTTCATAAAACTCTCTCTCACATTTCCCCCTTCTCAAAATGAAGGGAAGAACACATTAATCGACTCCTGTCTCTTCCAAGCTATTTCCGGTTCAGTTATCTCTCGGTAGCAATTTACAATGACAGTTAAAAATTAGCAGTTTCTCGAACTTACTCACTAGGGCGGCGATATGCTGATTCAAGCGACGGATCTTAGCGCTGTCGTCCATCGCGGAAGCCGATGTCGATGTCATTTTCATCGACGGACGACAACGAGCGACGTTGTCTAAGCGCTGTCACCGTTCAACGTTAACCGCCGCGATTCAAGTCAGATTCGCGAGAATTCAGCTGTATGACTGACCGTACAAGCGACCCTCTCCATTCGATATGAACATATATCGACTTCGCGCATGGTACACAACCGGATGTTTTGGCAAACAATATCGTTTGCCTTGATTTGTGATTTACTGCAGATATTGTTGCGCAATTGCGCGCATTCTTTTTGATTATAGGGGTTATTATTCATAGTTCTTATGCCAGGATCGTCTTAAGTCTTCTGAGATGCTAAGCTTTCTTATTGATTATTAAAGTTCTTAAGTTAACACTTAAGAGGATCTTTTATAGAAGAAAATTCATCTTATAGTGTCCTTAATGGAGTCTGTTTCCATTTTTAAGGGGCAACAATAAAGTTTGAATAATTCGTTGAATGTAAATAAGAATTGAAATTATTAGAATTTATAAATTATTTAATATGTCGATAGTTGTTTTATAATAAGGATTACACGTGAAAGAAAAATTAATATAAAACAGAATGTTCTCTCAGAAAATTAGATTTAGAGAATTAATTGATCGAATAATTTGCGTACTTTGTCGATGTATCAAAACTCTTTTTTAGTTTTCATTTATTTATATAACAACGTTTTCCATCAAGCTTTAATTTATTGTACACGAACATTTTGTGACACATACAACTGATCATGTCAATGTGTGGTACATCAATTGCTACAAATCGTTTCTGATTGGCACAAATCATTATTTACAGCGATGATTGAATAATGGGATCTACTATATTAGAAAACACTACTATTATATTTAAAATAAATTATATTTTTCAAGACTTTTCAATATATAACGAATAATTCACTAATTAACAACAGCAGCTTAGAGGCATTAGTTTCGGCATTAAAGAAAACGAGTAATGGGTTTTTAAATGTCTCTAACTTCTCCTTTCTTTTAAAACTCTTTCATTCCAATTTTGGAAATGGAGAAAATACTTTTACCCCATAAAATCGGGAGATACGGTGAGCACGACCATTTTTTGTTCTCTAAGCATGAAAGTGCTACTGAAAATAACGTTTCAAAAATATCCAAACATCTGTGACATACTTTCTACATATTCTATCAAAAGTAGACCTCTGTAAGTTCTTCCAATCGTTGATTAACTGGATCAAGTATTAAATTGTTATATCAAAATGGAAAGAATGTATTTTGAATTTAAGATATATATTTTTTTCGAAATATATTTTATCCTATATATTTTATAATTATATTTCATATAAATACATAAATTATATAGTAGCTTTTTTTAAATAAAATAAATTTTAAGTTACTTGATCATTGAGCTGTGCATTCTCTATCCACGGTCTGCTGGTTGCTCGAAATGATTCAGTCCTACTGATACATACATCCATTATACGGTTTAAATCTCCAAGAACAATCAATCTCCAGCAACCATTGCGTGACGTCACGGAATATTAGCCCACAAGAGGAGCAGTGTTCGATTGATTGATGTTCCGTTGTTCAGCATAATATCGATCCTGATAAAAGCCAGTCAATTCAACATCTTTTAGGTAATACCTCGAATTCTGTGTATTGTGCAGATGTGATTGATTATTTCAACGAAGATACGTTTTTCAACAAATTTTTACCTGAAGAAACTCATGAAGATATTGCTGTATAGTTGCATTATTGAACAAGATTAAATATTGAGACGTATCATGTAAATCATGTAAATCGACCTTTTTAATAATGCAATTTTTGCTTCTTAATTGCATTTACCTGCAACTGTTTGAACAAATTATCGCTTTTGTCGTCAATTGAGAATAATTAAATGATATATCAATACATTGATTATACAGTGAGTATCTCTTTACAGTGTTGCAATACAAATACGTTACAGTGAAATTTTCAGAAGTAACTAAAACATAAAAATACAAATATCCAAAAATAATAATATTTATTTAATGCAATTTAAGTAATTATTTATTTATTATTTAGTAATTAATTATTTATTTAATAGTATTTATTTAATCTAATAAGTCCCTAGAAATTTTTTCTTTTTCCGAGCAGTTCTGAGTTGTTGATATCATTATTTTTTATATTGCCTAGAGTTCTCTGCTATTGAAAATACCGTATACTCAGAAATGAAAAAGTTCTAGCCCCTAGAAATTTTTTCTTTTTCCGAGCAGTTCTGAGTTGTTGATATTGTTATGTCCGGGTTGGCCACCCGGCATAACGAAGAGCCGGTCAGCTGCCGATCAGCTGAGCGTCGTCGGATCGGCCGTCGGAAGAAGACGCGAGCCTCCTAGCGACGGGTCGCCAGGAGAATAAAAAAACAGTGACAGAAGAGAGATTCGGACGTGAGCTTGTAAACGATGGACGTGTATCGCATCCCGCTCTCGTTATAATAAATCTTAATCGCTTTTCTATAAAAGTGTCGTCTTATTTGGTGCGCGAGTGTCTCGGCGAGTGTGTGAGCGAGTGCGAGTGGTGCGTCGAGCGAAATCCGCCGCCCGGACGTAACAATATCATTATTTTTTATATTGCCTAGAGTTCTCTGCTATTGAAAATACCGTATAGTCAGAAATAAAAAAGTTCTAGCCCCTAGAAATTGTTTCTTTTTCCGAGCAGTTCTGAGATGTTTATATTGTTAATTGTCATATTGCCTAGAGTTCTCTGCTATTGAAAATCTGCTTTAATACTTGGAACATTTTCTTTATTTTACGTTGTTATGATAATGTTTACATTATTATGATGATACAGAACTTTTCAAGTAATTTTATTTGTTGCATTATTCGCTATAAATTTGTGTGTGTTACGTAATACATTTTACTCGTGCGTTTTGAAAATAACAGATTTATTTGTTTTTGCTGTAACACGTATAAATCGAGAAATAATGCAAAAATATGAGAAGTAACGCTTAGTGGAAATAACACTTTTAAGTTACTATATATACTGCTTTTAGATTGTATATAGATAAGAAGCTTAGATTAAACAGATAATCATAAAGATATTGTAATAACATAAATTACTATTACTATATATTCTTAACAAGGACGATCTTGTTAAATGAGTAAGGTTTGATGAACATTTCTTGTTTTTGGATCTGTTTCTTCGTTCGCAGCCTCGTTCATATTTTATTAAGGTGCAATGACGAACGTAGCATCAGAATTTTCTTGAAAAATGACGACTCACCTCCCCTTTTCCCAAAAGAGCATCTCTATGTTGCTGCGATAATGCGTGAGTCTTCAATATTGCAAGAAGCGAGTAGGGACTACATGTAATACATTTCCAACGAAATCTCGAAAATAAACGTTAAAACAATTATTTATTATTTGTAGTGCATGTAGCTATTTGTAAATTATACGGAGCATGTTACTTTCATGCTAAACTTTATATATTATGTGTAATATATATTTCATGCTAACATGATATGACAGCTTGGAAAGATTTCTCGATGTATGTTCAATCTTGAAAGTAAAGTACATAAAAATATAACATAAATATATAAAAATAAATAATAATATAAATATAATATATATGAAAATGAGAATTTAAAGTATAAATGCATGTATAAAATAAAAATATAAATAAACAAAATATGAACATAATAGTACAAAATGTAGAAATTATTTTGAAGCCTGAAGACATTTCCATTGCGACATCGACAAATGGAGGAGACGAAATTTCATTTCTAAATTTAAACAATGCATTTCTAAAAAAATAAAAAATAATACGCACATTCATGCATGATAACGAGGGCGGAACGTAGCGTCCGCTAAATTTTCCCTCATACTCATACGAACTGCTGCATGCACTGCAATTATTATAGCACGTTCGTCAAATAAATTTCAGTATATGCGCCGCGCGGCGCATTTATACAAAATCAATGTGAATTACACAACTTCACGACTGAAACTAAACCGGCGAAATCCAAATTGCATAGTTTAAATGGAAGTAGTATGTATAATACAAATGAACGAGATACACACGTATGTATGAACAGCTAAATACATATGTAAGTCCACCAGATTTTATTACCGCATGAAACGTGTCTGTAGAAACGTTATATAAATCATCAGTTAACTTCGATTTAAACTGGATTTTAAACTAAACCGTGCATTTGCACATACGCGAAATAAATACTAGCGTACGAATGTCGGGAAATTAGGGTGAATTATTTCTGAATGCAATTATTATTTTGCATTACGAGCTTGCGATATTTATGATATGGCAGCATAATAATGACTGGCAATTATTTATGTACAAACGAAACAACGAAGCAATCGAGTGAACATTCATGGATGAATGATCAGACGGAGGACAGACGGCGTAACACTACGCCTCTACGATATTTATGACAGCAATATAATGGCTGGCAATTACCTATGTACAAACGAAACAACGAGGCAACCGAGCGAACATTTACAGATGAGTGATCAGAAAGAGGATAGAAGGCGTAAATCTACAGATTTTCCGCGGACGTAAGCGGCTACATAAATTCCAACTATGCGGAGCACTTTGCAATGAAAAATTGTTAATGAATATTTATATATTTTCTAATGAAGTTACTCGTATTTTTGTCCGTAAGTTTTAATAACGCGGACGCATACACATTGCTTACTTACGACAATACATCTTTCAAAACCGATAATCCCTGCGGGAGAAAATAAAAAGATATGAAAATGTGTAACTGGCGGTAAATCACAGTAAAATACTACAAAATGCCAAGAAAACAGAATATATATATATATATATATATACACACATACAGGGTGTCTCCAAAACCACCGGCAATAATTTTAAGAACAGATTCTATGGAAAGAACGTATTGAGAGAGAAAGAGAGAGAGAGAGAGAGAGATTATTCTTATAAATGTGTTATTAATTGTTTATAAAGGAAAAAGTGAAAAATTAATAAAATTAATTTCAATTAACAAGATAATAATGTTTATGTGTTTATCGTGCATTATTTATAACATATTTTGAATATATTTTGGGCGATTAAAAAATCTATATTTTTATAAAAGTCCTTTTGAAAGGAGGGAGGGAGGGTGAGAGGGAGGGGGTGAGGCAGAGGGGGAGAGAGAGAGAGAGAGATAAACTATATATGCAGATTAATAAAAGTAATTTGATTTAAGTAGAGCAAATTTCATCTTGTACTACTTAAAATAATTAGCTGCATTTTAAAGCGGTAAAAAGATTCCTTACTTTTCACGAAAAGATTTGTTGCAAAAATAGAAATAAATTACGTACGCAAAAAGAAAAACTTGATTTAAGTGACAAGAGGAAGCAACATTGTTTTTCTCTCCCGCAGAGGGACTTCCTCGCGGAGAGAAAAGTGAAATGCAAAGAAAACTAATTTCAATTAACTAAAGACAATACGCTTATCTTGTAGCATTTAGTAAGCGTTATTTTAAACGGATGAAAATCTCCCTCGTCTCATAATCTGAAATTTCTTTGCTGGCATTCGGCCCAAAAGCCCTCTTCCGAGGGCCGTAATACCGCCATTGACCTCTTTTTCCTCCGTTTTACGGATCGCGGCTGTAAATGATGAACAGAAACGACAAGAGTACAATTAGCGTCCCGTGTGTACTCGATTGCGGTCTAATTAGCGCGCGCACCCCCGGCGCTAAATACAAGATCTTCTCGCAACAGTTAAACGAAATCGCCTCGACGAGCGACTTATAGTTACATTATACGGCAAAATGAGGCGATTTTAACTCAAAATTAGGATTCGCATTAGGATGCGCATCATCGGGCCTCCAATCGTCACTCATTTATCGGGGGCGGCAGAGGGTGACTGGCTGAGGTGGCGGGGCGTCGGAACCATTTTTGTCGGTAATTGATTCCGCGGCTAGGTGACATCTAATATTAACGCGCGCGCGCACAGCTGCGGCAATCACGTTTCACTGGGGTGGCTTCCCACGCTACGTCGTCGGGCAAAATAGATCGCAATTTCGACTTCCATCCAGGGCCCGAGGGGCGGCAGGAGAGAAAAGGGGGACGGGGAATTTCGGGAAATTCCGGGGGTGCCGGCTGCTTGTCTCATATCGAGAATAAAAGGTTTTTTCCCTCCTCCCTCCAGAGTTTGTCGATTGCCATTCTCTCCGTCGACTACGACGAGTCCTATGTTCAGTGCATGTGCATGTGCACGCTTGCCCCGTGCGTGTATCTACGTACGGATATTGATTGGAATTGGTCGTTGCTCCCCCCGGGCAAGCAGCGTCTAGTCGGATCGCGATTAGGTATTTCGTGTGCGCGGATTACGTGCCGCTAATTACGAACGTAATTAATCATCTGCTTTCACCCACGGTTCCTTCTTGCTGAAAGCGAGAGCGTCAACGTTCGTGTTTGCTACGTAATATCGTTTCTTGGATTCGAATATTCACGTTACTGTCAATGCCAGGCGAAGGGATTCGAGATTTAGGAACAGTGCAACATTTGTTATATCGAGATGAAAAAAAAGGAAAAAGATATTTGGTCGACAACAAATTGATAGATTAATTTTATCGGACCACCGGAGCTGGAAGCGACTTTTTGAATTGGTATTGTCTTTTTGAATTGGAATTCGTATTGTTACAATATGTAGCTGACGAGACGTTTAACATTGTGTAATATTTTCAAGATTCAGGAAGCAGCTATTCGCTAAATAAAAAAAAATGTGAAAAAAAGAGAGGATTTAATCGACAATAAATCGACTTTATTAAAACGGGAAGCAATTCCTTGAATCCAATATCCATGTTGGTTTATTATTGTCAATACGGAATGTCAAACAAAATGGTTAAAAAATTAGAATATAAGCACTGCGCTCGCTAAAAAAACAGAAAACGTTTAATCGATAGGTCGCCAGATCGACTTCATCGGAACTGGAGAGAATTTCCCGAATTGATATTCATTGCAAGGAAAAGAAAGAAAAATTTGGTGACGTTTCTCCTTGATGTAGACTTATTTTGAACGTTATGAATCTAATTTCCCTACATATATATGATATCTTCGTAATTGTGCGCTATCAAAGGTTGTAATTCTATTTTTGATGATATAAATAGAATTAGTGCGTCATCGGTATTGCCAAAATCGTGAAATGGCGAAATCCTGCGACTAAAGCACTCTCCTACGGAAATACTAAACTCTCGGAAGTAGTAACATGTCGAAAAACAGTAGTAACGTGTCTCAATGGCATTAAGAATAATAAAAACAGGTCAACAGCTCTATCGTTTTCCACCATGATTTTTTCGCGCAAATACATTTCCGCAGGATATTGCGCGATTTTCGCCATGCAAAAGTTAGATAACTGAAACTCGCGTTAACATTTTGCATTTTACACGCGCTCACACATTTTACACATTTATTTGCACACTTGCGCATTTATCATATACAATACCAACTCCGCGAAACGTGTTAATAATATTGGAGAGGATTACATGTGAGATTCATTCAAATCCAATCGACTCCTCGTGCAGTACATGTTGTTACCATCGAGCAAAAATTTGCATCGCTCCGACTGAATTGATCATGCAAATTTTCAAAATGTCTTGAAACTTCGTTGGCGAATAAAAATTGCTGCTATACTTGCTCCTCAATTCCGTAAACATCAGCGGAAACGCCGTGTTCAGTAATTCATGGCAGTTAGCATAGCAGTTGAGCATCTCACTGGTATAAGATAAACTATGCGCCAACTATGTTAGCGATTTAATAAATCAAGAGTACCCCACTTGCTCTCTCTCGCTCTCTCTTTCTCTCTCTTTTTGTCTGCTCCTCGTATAATTATAAATTTTCTTCGGCGAGAATTATGTCCATTCGTGGCCGTAATTTCCCTCGCTGACCGCATATATCTTATTCCGCTTTAATACTTCGTAAAGAGGCACCTTACGGAGCTTTTGTGCAAAATACAATAAGAAAGCTCGCAACATTGCCGTATTTATTATAAAATTCCTCTCTGCTCTCAGCAGAGAAAATAAGATTGCACGTTTTAAAAGGATATACGGGATGTTTCTAGAAAATAGTATAACAAACTTCAAGGAGCAGATCTCGTTAATTAAACTGAACAATCCGCGATTAAATTATTATCGTATTGCAATAATTTGTATCCGGTGATGACTTCTTAAGGCGCTTCTTAAGAAAAGCCTTCTTAAGAAGTCAGTGTTTGCCTTTATTCTACGATATTTTGTATTTGTAAAATTATAGATTGGAATGCAAGAAATCAATCTCAAAAATAAGTTTCTGAATTTAATAAAACAGAAGTTTATATTCTCGTTTTATCATATCAAATAGCGACCTCGTTACAAGATTGCAGCTACGGTATATTGACGCATTCTTTGGAATATTGAGTTATTTAATAAGTATTCTTCAAGACTATTTTTCATTCTATATTGTTTAACGAAATCTAGTTTTCAATGATAAATTTAGTTCGTAATAGATGGAACGTATTTGTTGCTATTTTTCCGAAAAACATCTTGTACGTACAAACATACACAATGCGGTGCATAAATTTCGAGACAAGATTCGTGTAAAATAAAAACTTCAACAGAATAATATTTAAAACTTTTTTTATTCAAGATGGATTCCATTACACTATTGAGCTTCCGATTGCATCGCCGATGAAAAATCCTTTTTTTGTAATAGTCTCCAGTTGATTGGTTACAGCAGTTCCAATTTCGGAATGTCGTCGAATTTTTGACCTTTCCATGGCAATTTTAATTTTGAGAATAAAAACTAATCTTGAGGGAAAGGTGGGTGTGTAGGATGATTGATTTAATGTTGACATGTTGTTGAATTACAAATTGCTGTAGAATTGTTACCGAATAATTCATGATATATCAGAAAATACGTTTCACAAAACAATAACATGTTCGACATTAAATCACCATTAACAATTTATCACAAATAACAAAATAAATTCGATCCATTCGATATAATTAATATCATATTCTTGTGATCATTTCGAGACATTGACGTGTAACAGTGATACATAACAGACGTTTAGCATGCTTACATCAATCAGCACGCACTCACGTGTGACGTGGCACATAACGTCTGATCTGATCTCTTCAGCTATTATATTACCTTAGCTCACTGTCGTGGACGCTCCTAGCGTGAAAACTAGCTCGAATTGTATATATTCCGTTGGACGATGACGTTTCTGAATTGAAATTTAGCTATTTTCATCTTTGCGACGGAGTATCTCCCTTATAGAGCACGGAGGATACAAGTGAAAACACTTTTATAACATAAATGGACAATCGATTGAGCTCACTTAGAGATCAATTGATTCAACCGTTATAGAGATACAATATTGTCCCTCCTTCCTAGAAGCTTCGCGTAAATATAAATGCAATGTCATACGCAATAATAAAATATCCTCTCTGCTGCTTGCACTCTACGGCCGCTACCGTGTTTCTTGATCTCTGGATAACTTCTTGTTAAACGTTAATATCAGTCAATACATTTTGGGGCGCTCGAGTACACTATCAGTGAGGTGACTTGTGTGCTGTATTGTTTGTTAAGCCCGTTTTAGACTATGCACATTTTCAATATCTTGCGCAATTTACGAAACACATGCAATTTGCTTGCAATTTGTGTATGATATTCTGCAATATTTCTTGCTTTAAAAATTGCGTCAAATCTTACATATTGCACAGTCTAAAATGGGCTCTACAGGGTGTCCCGGGTTTTAACCGACAAACTGCGGGAGCATATTCTACTAATGGAAATAAGAAAAAATTCTTATATCGAGTTTGCTTAGAAATGCTTTATTACAAAGTTATAAACCAATATTGAAAAGGAATATGAGATAAGTAACAACGGAACATAGTGTAGAATTTGGAAGGTCGAAGATGTTTATGTTACGTGTATTCACATGTATTCATGTTCACTATGTTGAAACGATTCAGTATGATTGTTACTTTCACAACAGTAGCTGTTAGATTTCAATCGTCGTGTCAGCTAGCAATTACTATCAGAATGCCAAAAGTGTTTTCAAATGAGGAATACACTGATATTCATTTCGTGTACGGATTCTGTGACGGAAATGCACGAGCTGCCGTACGAGAGTATCAACGTAGATTTCCTAACAGGAGAGTACCAGATAGATTTAAAGCAACGAATTACTAATTCAGTTACTGAGATGCAACCAAATTTTCAGGAATGTCGTACCGTAACAAATTCTGTACTACGTCGATGTCTAGCTTGTATCGATGTGCAAGGACAACATTTTGAAATGCGTCACTAAATCATTGCGTAGATAATTTATATTTTTGTGAAAAAATCCGTTGTTACTTATCTCATATTCCTTTTCAATATTGGTTTATAACTTTGTAATAAAGCATTTCTAAGCAAACTCGATATAAGAATTTTTTCTTATTTCCACTAGTAGAATATGCTCCCGCAGTTTGTCGGTTAAAACCCGGGACACCTTGTATAGTCTTAACGGATTTGTGTTAAGATGTTCGTCTCCCAAATGATCTCACGAATATGTTATGGACAGGTGGTTTTGGATTTATAAACGTGTGTGGGTAATTTCAGAGATTTATTGATATTTGCGATTTTCTAAAACTTTAAAAGATGTTAAAATATGCTTATGGGAGATATTTCTCATAATAATTTAGAGAGAGAAAGGGAGAGGAATGTTCATAAAATTATTTTCTAGCTACATTAAATATGAACATTCTACGAAGATTATTTAAAAGCTCCTCTGTTATACAAACATTAATTGCTAAAAATCTCTCGCTTTTCAAAATAATTTTTGCAATTTCCCAGAAATTCTACTTCGTTATATCCTCCGCCGTCAACGCACGTGCAGTGTATTCTAACAAACTCGTCTCAGCTTTTTATTTTCTGCCGCCTAATAACCAGGTTTCATTACATCCTCTCACGTATCATTCCTACGTGCGCGCGTGTCTTGACGACGACGTGAGAATCGTCTACTCGAAATTATTAAAACGGCATTAAAACGCCGCGGAGAAAAACAAAATTGAAAGAGCGGCACCGATCCCACCCCTCGAGCGGAACGGTGTAATGGGTAAGTCTCGGTTGTCCCGATTGACGTTTCGATCGACGAAGAAGAACGTGGCGACCCGATTGGGTGCTCGAGTGCTTCGACGCTTCCACAAGAAGCACTCTCGCAATCTCCCGGGGTCGCCGTGCGCCCGAAAAAGCGGCGATCCCTTTAAAGATTGCGGGCGCAGCGCGGCGAGTCTCGGAAAATTTCGCTGGTGGCATTGGTCGTGTGTCTTAAAGCCCTCCCTCTCGGCGCGCTACGCGCCTACCCTCTCTCTTTCTCTATCCCGGTCCCTCGCGCACGCTGCCCGCCTCCCTCTCTCTCCCACTCGCGGGCTCGAGGTACGCTCGCTCATTCAAGCTCGACCCCAGTCGACTCGACAACGATTCAGTCGCGGTCGACCCGCCACGCTGCGAGCTTTGCCCGGTACGCGTGTGCTTCGAAGATTCGCTTCCTTTTCTCTCTCTCTCCCTTCCTTTCTTTTTTTTCTTCCCGCCGTGTCTTCGTTTGATCTCCCCTTCGGCGTTTGCCTTTCTCTCTTTCTCTCCCCCCTTTCACTCTGTCTCCCAGCCCGCTCCTTCCATTTCTGCGGTGTCTCTTCCCCTCTCTTCCCTGCTCTCGATATCACCTCATCTCGATCGAGTAATCGTTCCTTGAGGAAAATCACGCGGTTCCAGAGGGGGCGACCGTGATTCCTCCGTTTAACTCGCCGGCGAAAAGAAATCGAACTTGCGGACCGGAGTTTGTGCGAGAGGGAGAGCAGAAAGGGGGAGAGGGACGAATAGAGACGGGAGGAAGAGATAGAAACAGAGAAACAAAGAGAGAGAGAGAGTGTGTGTGCGCGCGCGCGCGCGCGCGTGCGAGTGTGTCCGTGCCCCCGCGAAATCGACTTGGAGAGAGAGTCGAAGCTCCTGGTTTTCGGAGCTTGCGCCGGCCCGCGTCACGAGCTTGGACTCGCGTGCGGACATCTCTCTCTCTCTCTCTCTGTCTCTCATCGCGCTCGGCACTTTTCCGATTTTCCCGTGAGCATCATCGCGAGCGCGATCGATGGCGACGTCTCGTCTCGTTCGCGGTCCGATTCACGATGCGTTCCGGCAGATTCCGCTCCCGCGCTCCGGGTGACCAACGGCGGGCGATCGTCCGGCGCCGCGAAGAGAGACTCCCCGTGAAAAGGAAGGAAGCGATCGCCGGGGAGAAGAGATCGGGAAACGCTTCTCGACTTCTCGGCCGATACGCGCGAACGCTTGAGGCGCGGCTGCCGAGTGCCATCCATCGCTCCGATCCCTAGATCGATCTGATCAGGCACGAGTGAGGAGTTCTCGGATCGAGTGACCCTCGTCGACCCGAGGGCCGTTCGACGGACGCGTCCCGCGCGTCGGGGCGCCGACGACGATCCGGCGACCCGAGAGGATCGAGCGGCTCGGAGATCGACGACGCGAGTCTCGGATGTTACCCGGAGATGCTCCTCGAGATTCGGGCGGCTGGCGGGGGAGTCGGACGGGTTTGCTCAACCCTCGCTTCGACGGAAGTGTATTGTTGCTGTACGGGTCTGCTGTGCGACTCGGTGAGCGGGGACTACGTGCCGCGATAATGAAGCGAGTGATACAGTTGGTCGTGATAAGGGTGATCAGGGTACGTGATTAAGGGTGCGCAAAGGGCCGCGCGAGGTTGCAACGAGAGATACCACAGGAGTGCGTGTTTGTGCGGGGACATGGTACTCGGTGGCGCGCCCGCTACCCCTGAATGTTACTGAATGTCAAGCGGAATCGCCGCCGGAATACAGGATGCGAGGAGTCCGCCGGGTTCAAGTTGTGCGTGTGAGTTTTCCGATTTTGCAAATTTCCTGTGACGGCGATAGAGGGATCGGTTTGTTCGTTGTTGTTGTTGTTTGAAAAGGTACAAATATCGGTTGTTGACGATCACTTCAGGTTCTGTAAGCCTGTTGTAATTTGTTGTATAATAGAGTAGATGCCTCGTTCCTGCTTGGAGAGATACAGATATCGAATAATCATTTTGAATGATCATTAAAAATTTTCTGGTACTATTCGGAAGGATGAATGTTTGTTGTTTTTGATCGAAGAAATCTAAATATGAGAAAAAGTTTTGTTTAATGTGTTACATAATGATTTGAAATATCGTAATTCTGTAATTTTGCAATTTGTACAAGTCGAAATATCGAACGATTATTTACGAAAATTACTTTGTTACAACTTACAATGTTACAAACAGTTACTTTTAAAAAGGTTGTTATCGCATACGTGATATACATACATACATACATACATACATATATACATATATACATGTTTAATATGATACATATAATATGATGTTGTCTCATAACAAGATGATACTTCAAATCTCATATTCGTCATTATACAAAATACGATAAATATTTTCTTATAATTGCCGCTTGAGGAGACCCAAGTAACGAACGATCCCTTCACGATAATCGTTTCAACGTGCTGGAAACTGATAACAACGTTTAAAATGGAAACCATTTATACAGAATGTTATCGCATAAACGAAAATAACGCAAAAGAATAGCTTGCGAGCGAAAGAAGCACAAGACGGTCTCAACTGAATGCCGAAGGAAGCTGCAAGCGCAACCATAAACTCGGAAGCTCTACATATTAAGTGCGCTAATTAATTCGATGCTTCTTTTGAGAGGAAAAAGAAACTGAGCCTTCATTTATTTTCTCTTTTTGCGAGAGAATTCGACAGCTGGCCAATAAATGGAGAGAATTACTAGAAAACGATGGCGAATATTTCGAAAATCGCTATGTTAATTATTTTTTTGTACAAAAAACAATTTCTTCAAAAAAATAATTATTAAATTATATTTGCGCACCTACATTCGCGCGCCATCTATTTCAAACCGCGATCGATTTTAAATTCGCGGCAATTTTGATTCAAATATTTGAAGAGTGACACTAGCACGGATACACCCGACGCTTGCCACGCGTCGTGCGGCAACTCGATGGAAATCTTCTTCTCGTGTTTCGCATCAATCAATCAACCAGAATATTGCCAAATAAATCGCGTGGAAAAGTGATCCGCGGCGTGCGATCGCGCCGATCGACGATTCGAGCGGCACGCCGCGCCGCGGGCTCGGGACCGCGAAATTTCGTAACGTTGTCGCGCTAATCGTCGTGACGCCAATCACAAATCTGCTCCGGCGCATGCGCGCGCGCAGGAGCTGCTATTAGCAGATTTCTGTACAACACCTACACCCGCACGTTGTTCCGTCCTCGCGTTCTGTCGTGTCGTGTCGACAAACTGATTTTGTTTACCGGCACGGCGAGGTCGCGCGGCGGGGCGCGGGTACGCGCGAGGCGAGAAAATTATATTTAGCAAATGAGATCCTATCGCGTGTGTCGCACGGTATTGCTTCGCGTGACATGAGAAATAAGTATTTGCGGCGATTTGTTCGCACTCGCGCGCTTGCGCTAGATTTCGTCTGCCGGTGTGACCCTCGCGATGCAGTTCTGCCGTCGCGAGACGGCGTAGTCGCGCGAGCTTCGTGTCTACGTCTATGCGCGCGCCCGTTGTGAATGCCCTGTAGTGAAAATCGTGGGAGAAATAGCGGCTGATGTGGCAGTCGGATTATATATGCAATAAGCGAGAGATAACTTTGCGGTGTTTTTATAGTATTTGTTTATCTATGAAATTCGTTTACTTTTACTTCTGTCTGCTATACTTTTATTTTACTATCTACTATATTTTTTATACTATATTATATATATATATATATATATATATATATATATATTATGCAGGGTGTTAAAAAAATACTATATATATTTAATGGTTTATACAAATGTGTGTACGTGTAATAATAATTTGTAAATTGTAATACATGTTTTTTTCTCTTAAATGTTATATTTGTTTTATAAGAAATCATGCTTTGATCTCTTTGCAAGACAGAGAAGGAGAGAGAAGAGGCGTGGGAGGGAGGAAAAATGCAGTAGGAAGATTAAATGGTATCAAACGGCTTCTAGATATTGCAATTGACTTCTCGAATTCTTATGAACATAAAGGGTGAGACGTTTGGCAACTGCGTAGAAAACGGTGCCCCGATCTAATATTCGGACTTTGCTACTATCCGAAACTTTTTTGATATTTGTTATTAGATAAAACTTTCTTTGACCTTTATATTTTCATATCCTCCAAAGTAACCCTCCACTCTTCAAGAATAAAAACAAACGGTAGATTTAAGAACAAGCCTAAATCAGTAAACAATAAAGAAATAATGCCTAGTAATATATAGGATGACCATAATGATTATTAAAGTAGAAAGAAAAAGGAATAAAAAATATTTTAAAGGTATAGGTAAACGATATTTATTTTCTTACTAATGTGGGGCATGTGTGAGGGCTTATAGAGTTTATAAAGACATGGCAGAAGAGAGCAAAATCCACTACTAGAGAAGAATTAAACATTAGACATTACTAGGCATTACCAGACAAGAATCAAAGACAATAGGCATGTAGCCGGCTTAAGATGGGTCATTTGTTCTACTAATTCTCGGAGCATTGTAGCAGTAAATAGACTCTATTGTTATAAAGCAATGAAGAATGATATATAGTGTCATAACTTATTACTATTGAATACCATTTCATGGCTTTTATTGTTACACTATCGAAGTGATACAATCATGATTTGTCACTATTAAAATTATTTGGCAATTATTCTTCAAATAGAATACTCTGCTTTTTTTTAGTCAATTGTCCTAATGATTCCCGGAATATCAGAGCAGTAAGGGGGTTTTGTTATTATTAAGCAACGACGCAAGCGCGACTGCAATAGCACAGTAAAAAATTAAATCGTTTATAGTTGTCAGCTCTGCGTTACTTTACGTTTATTGACATCATTTTATTATTCCGATTAGAATATTCTGCTGGCAGTCCATTGTTTTAACAATTTTCAAAATATTAAAGCTGTTTCCGTTACTCACTGTCAGCACTAGCGAAATCGCTTCAAAATCGTTCACCAAATGTTGGACAAGGACAGGACGTGTACTTCCAGTATCGACAATATTGATGGATATTCCAAATAGTTCTAGATAATGGAACACAGCTTAAACCAGCAGGAAAATTTTTTTGCTAGTAAGCGACGGCAGGAAAAAACATGACAGAAACGCGAAAACAGTAACACGAGGGAAATGGGATCCGCGATTAATCATTAAATTTATTATTGAAATGTAATCTTCTTCAAAATTAATTGTCTAAAATGATGATTTGGCAATTATTTGGCTTTGTCGACTTTTCTATTTTCTATTGTCAATTATCCTAGAAATTTTGGAACATAGCGCACATAGAACAAAGGAAGCTTTGTTGTTATTCAACGATGATACAAGCGTAAAAGCGACAGCACGAAGAGGAATTATGTAATCATTAGGAAAAATAATTATATTGATTTGTGATATATATTCCTCCCGTTTTAATGTTTTTAATAACGAATATATATTACAATCGATATTATTAAAAACACTAAAACGACGGGACAAATATATACATTACAACTCAATAAAATCATTAAAAATTGATTATCATCATTAAACATCTTTTAATTGTTTGATTTCTACTATTCTATTTAAATACTTTACTTTTAGTTAGTTGTCTCAATGATTCCTGTTAGTATTATAGTTTATCTCTACGAGCACGACGGAAATTCCAATCATCAAATTTATTAAATCGAAATTTTTTGATGATTATTCTGCTTCTAAGTGTAGAATGTTCTGTTTTCTGTCAGTTGTCAAAGCGAATGCCGGAGCATTAGAACAGCAAAAAGGCTTTGTTTGTACCAGGTTATGTCAACCTGAATAAGTTTATACGGTTTTTCAATGTTGTTGCTTCGAAGGAAGATAAAAGTAATAGAAATAGAAAAAAGAGCTGGCTGTGTGCTTTCTTTGTTTTCAGAAATCGCGAGTTCTTGCGGAGTGGCATTTTATAGACTTGTCTTTCGTCGGAAAAGGTTACAGATTATGCCGGAGTGCTTACTTTCCGTATAAAGTGTCTTTATTTGCTTTCAACATGTTGGTTTAATTTTCTTCTTCTGAAAAACCACATTGAACTTTTTTACTCAGCACTAAGCGATAACGAGTACGAAAATCAAATTGTTTAACCATTGTATTGCTAATTATGAAAGGTGTGCAAATTAATTCGGTATTTATTTTTTAAATTGAGCCTTTATTACAAAAATAAGCATGTCGAACTTCGAAATATTCACCACTTTCTAGTATTTTTCTCCACCTATCAGCTGATAAATTCCCTTTCGGAAAAAAAAAAGAAAATAAAACCTCAATTTCTTTAAAAAAGCACCAATTTACATCTAATTGCTTAATTTTTTGCGCATCTAATATTTCAATTATTTGACTTCAATTATTTCGAAATTATCTGTTATTCTGTTCTAAGGATTCTCGGAATAGCAGGAAAACCTTTGTAATTAAGTAATTAAGTAATGATAAACGCGGAAACAATAGAGGAAGAATGGAACCGTTCTATCATTACATTGCGATTATCGTGAAATTACCTAGTAATTTTCTGGTTTCTGGAATGTTTTCTATTTCCTATCAGCTGTCTTAATGATTTCTGGAATATCAAACCAGCAAAGAGAATTGTTCGTTAATAATCCATGTCTGTAACTCAAAAACAATAACATAAAATTGTTGTTGCTACGGAAAAATAAAATTACTCAGTTATCGTATTACATTTTTGTCAATTATTTACTGCCACATGGTTAGTTAGCAATTATTTGGTTGCTGATTGAAACATTCCGCTTTTTATCAGTTATCGTAACGGTTTTCGAAATATTGAAACAATAAGGAGATTTTTTTAAATAAATGAAACAACGAGAAGTGCGAAAACAGTAGTAAAAGAATAGAGATAATCATTACATCAGTCATTATATTCCTTTACCACGGAGTTATTCGGGTTCCTGATTGGAACGTTTTACTTTCCGTCTGTTGTTCCATCGTTGGAAACATTCGGACAACGTCCGTAACGATAGGAAAGTTTCTCACGTCGGTCACGAGCGAACGAAAAATCAATTCCGATTTGGACGCGACTACGGATGAAGCCTGATTGGTGTGATTGAAAAAGACCTCTCGTTCTCGTTTATTTCATCCTGTAGGCCGACAGTAAGGTCTAACACGGCTCGATTCCGATATTTTTACGTATGGACTTGCGCAATGTCGGCTCAGAAATACATAGTTGCGAACGTGAATAGCAAGTAGAGCACGAACGACTGGAATTAATGTTGTCGAACGTATTATATAATATATCAAGCGAAATCGATTTAACCCGTTAACACTAATAGCATGTTTCGCACATAACTTTTACAACGTGAGAACTTAAAATAATAATAATAGTGATAATCTTTATTTAAAATACTTAAGATCTAATTTCCAAGCCAATAAAAGTCTATAATATTATAAAATGTTATATGAAAACATTATAAAACATAATTATATATTGTTTATATTAAAATGAGAAAACAGAAGACGAAAAATAAGTTTCTATGGAACAGAAAGGAGAGATTTAATCCTTCAAAGCTCGCCCTGTTCTTCAGACAATTTCAGACAAGAATGCTCACTTTGGGTCTCATATATTCAGTACATTCCTTTTAAATTAAATAAGGTCCTAAGATTAAAAATAAATGTACAATGCTTTATAAAATGTTTATTATAATCTGTTAAATCGTGGAAAAAGGAAACAGAACAACCAAAACATTTCACATTACGAAATGTTTCTAATTCAGTGTCTCTTTTATTTGATGAATTTAGTAAGAATTTCAATTGAACAAAATTGGAAATTTTTATGAAGATATACTAATGAAATCTGAAAAAAGGACAAATATGATTTACGACTAATGTTAAATAAAAAATAACCAATAAAAGAATAAAATAAAATAATTTTTGAGCTCTTAAAAAATGTAGCATCAGTATTCGCACTGAGATTTATAGTTTTACCTTATACAACTTTAACGTGCAAGAAAATATTTACTTTCATTATTCATTTGACTAGAAAATAAAATTTTTGGAAGATTTTTGGAAATTGCAGCCGTTGTCGCAAAATTTTGTTATCAAGAACAACAATATAAAAATGACATAGATTTGTCAGACTTAGTACTTAAGGGTTAAAAAGCAGGATGATAAATTCTTATATAACGTAACGTGTATGCGCGCGTAAATGTGTGTACACGCGCATACATACACGCATATTGCCACACATGATTTCACGAGTTAATTGAAATTAGGTTGCCGATTTATCAATAATAATTGGTGCGAATCTGCAGGTGAACATCAATGCGATCTTCCGCACCGCGCCGCGTAGCCTTCAACAATGCTTAAAAATAACAATAGTGCAACGACGACGCTTCTCTCGCGTTTCTTCGTCTCCTTGTGCATCTTGCCAAAACAAAAACAACCGGGCGCTATCTATGTTCATCTCATACGAATTTAATTTCCGTATTCCAAGTGGGCCGTTCTTGTTACGCCAACAATAGAGGAAACACGTAAGATAACGACGTCGAAGACCTCGCGATTCTCCGTTTTCTTATAGGTAGCGTTTGTTTCGTCATTTATGAGGTGGTATCTCCACTCCGAGACTAATGGACATTGCAATCATCTGCGATGATTTGATGGTAAACAAATGTGCTTTACGTGTCAAGATAACACGATCTTTATTTACCGTAAATTTACCCGCAACAAGCTTTTGGTAAATATCTATAGAAGTCACTCCACTAGAAACTCAAGTTTTTTTCAATATAGCAATCAAGAGAATTATTATAAAAATCAAATGTGACATTTATTATAAAAATCGAGAAAATTATAAAAATCAAATGACAGTTTTTAAGAGGGAGTAAAATTCTTTACATTCATTTTACCATGTTTTAAAGGAATGTATACTTTATTTTATATATACCAAATTGATTTATTTATTTCACATTATACATGAAGTCGTCATGAAGCTTTGATAAAAAGAAAAAGAAGGTATGAATACGGTCGCATTGATCCGGAAAAACACGTCAAAACGGAAATTCGGCTATGAAACTGCACATATTTTATCCGCCCATATTGTCGTAACTCAGAGCACATATCACGCCAGGTTCGATCAATGTTTTATGTGATTTCCTGTATTTGGGCCTACAAACTTTTCGCTGTGATTCACAGTTAGGTGAAGGGAACCTACAATAAAAATGCATGCGTTATTGGATTATTGTTCCGAATATTCTCCAAAAGATTTTAAAATGTACTTTAATAGAGCGTACTTGGCATTTATTTATTTATTTATTTAAACGTGGTAAATTGAATACGTGGGCGGGAAAAAGGGGGAGGAAAATTTGATAATTCGTATAGAGTTACGCAATTTTCATTTACCTAAGCTACTGAGACTAGTGTATGCTGAATGATTATTTGCAAAATATTAGCACCACGATTTGATATAATAAGATTTAACAAAAACTTTTTGCTATCGCGTTCAAAATTCCGTATTTTTATTCGCCGAAGTTTGCTTCATCGACTGTCATAATCACATTTTCTTCACTTAATGTCAGCGAAGAAGTTTTGTGTCACCAATAAAACATTTTGCTCCCTTATAAAATTTGACCAATCAACATATGTCGTTTGTAATCCTATGTTGAATTTATTTTTCAAAAAAATTTGATCTGGTGACTGTAGTAACAAATGTTGCGCAATGAATAGTAATATAGTTAAAAACGTAAATTAAAAACGTACTAACGTATTACCAAACTATATTTTTAATTGCCAGAAGATGCATTAATTGTAAGGATAAATGTATCTTCTTTTGTTTCTTTCCGCTTTTTCTTTTTTCGTCTTTGGCATCTCCACATTAAAATACTAAATCTAAATTTAATGATGCCGGTCCGTTGCAAATACTGCACGAAACTGTAACAGGAAGTGCGCTACGACATTGCAAGAAATCGATGGCAGTTATGTTATACGAAAAAATGTCTAATGCCTGTATGTAACACGGCAATTGCACAACTATCGATCGTGCCCACTATTAACAGTCGACTGAATAAGCGGTAATATTTCTCAATAGAGACACCGGATCACTAGCTTATAAACACGAATAAACGCTCTATTGAATGTACACGGTGTCAGAAAAATACGTTTCCCTCAGTAAACTTTCTTTGTTAACTTTTTAATAAAGACTTGCCTCTCTCTCCTCCCTCCTAAAAAACTTTCAGTTTTATATTTCATTTTTATAATAATTTTGTTGACTGCTATCAAAAAAATTTGAATTTTTTTGGAGTAGCACTTTTAGATATTAACCGTGAAATTAAATTCATTCATGTTTCAGGATTAAGTTTAATTAGATTCATTTAAATTTCGCGCGACATATCGTTCATATTTCTTTGTCACTACCAATAATGGCAGTTTCCGTTCTGTTTTTGGTCAACATTTGGTAAAAAAGGACAGAATAATTTCGCTATTATTGAAATAACAAAAAAAGTACAGTCATCTATAGGATAGGAATATAATATAGAAATTATCGAATGAATGTTCTTTTTTTCATATAGCAAAATGTTGAGGCTCAATAAGTAGTTTTACATGTACCTGTGTGTGGAGGACGCCTTTACATGATGTAATGCACCATATTTGAGCATGCGGACTTTTAATGATATGATTTGCCAACTTTAAATATATGCTTTTCATTTGAAAACCATTACAACTTTGCCGTTTTGATGGCAAAAGTTTCGTCTCCAAATAATTTAAATTGTGGTGGGTAGTGCGGAGAAAAAAAATGTTGAATGTTCTATCTATATAAATATTCTGCACTCATACAGTGTGTGTATGTGTGTAAAGATAAATTATTGACTAATCCAATATTGCACCCACGTAAACATACATGTACACATTTAATATGCGGACTGCTCGGGACACATCAAAATCATGTATACCAAATCACATCTACAAAGCGTTCCAAACACGAAAAGTCTTGAAAGCGTTATCTTTTTGAAAGAATGGAAAAATTCTTGTAACTCCAAGTAACGAAAGTACCTGTCTTCCTCGTGATGGCATTCAAGCGACGGAGCGTATTAAAATTTGTTCGGTCATAAGCCCCGTATGCTCAAGCAGTCGCTTTTTTTTATAAACCGCATGTACCTACTAGTACAATATTTTTTTGGTGTCCTTTGTGGCCAAATTTTCATCTAAATTCTTCAATTTACATTAACGTCCCCAGTGCCCAGGGACATGTAAGCGTTGAATAAACGCCCATACACGGTTTTATGTGTTACTGCCTACGCGCTTTGCCGCTTTATCAAGAATTTATCTCGCGGTACGCGAGCGCACGCGGCAACGCGATCGCATGTGAAAAACTCGCGCACTTCGACTCCGCGTTTAACATTAAAAAATGGAAAAAATACCGAAAAAACGTTGAGATTAATACACATTTCGAAACCGGCTTGCCTTATAATGTGCGATCAATATGCGATAATCGACGGAACAAATGGATTGATCGAAGCGACGCACGTGCGAAGCAATGCATTTCGATTTATCGCTGTATTTTTGTTATCTGTATATCGTAAAAAAAAGAACTATTGGTCTATCGTGATAAAAATCATGGATATTTTTGTTATTCACCCTCGCGTGGATCACCTCTGCTGGCGTGAGTTTCCAAAATTCTTGGTGTAGCAAATATTTTGTTATTAAATAAAATGAATAGTCAAATGTATTTATCATTATTATTCCTGAGAAGATGTATGCTTCTTAAGAAACGAAAAGGAAAGAAGATTAAGACACACTTGCCAATCGAAGAATTTTCTTACAAAGTCATCAGGAAATTGCGCCAAGTATATAATTATATAATTATATAATTATATAATAACATATTGGGTTGGCTAAAAAGTAATTGCGTTTTTTTTTATATAAATAAAAGGCGAATTTTTCATGGGAAACAAAAATTTATTAAACAATATATTGTCCATTTTGTTTGATTACCTTTTGCCATTTTTCAGGCAACTTCATGATTCCGCGCTCAAAAAAGTTCTTATCTTTTTCAGCAAAAAACAATTACAAGAACGATTTGATATCCTCATCAGCAGTCAAGGTTTTACCATTCAAGGCGTTTTGCAAAGAACGAAACAAATGGTAATCTGATGGTGCCAGGTCTGGCGAATATGGTGGATGTGGTAACATCATGGTAACACATCCCATCCAAGCTGCAACAATTTTTCACGAGTGACCAAACTTGTACGTGGTCTAGCGTTATCATGGTGAAACACAATACCTTTGCGATTCACCAATTCTCGACGTTTCTGTTTGATGGCATCATTTAATTTATCCAGTTGACGACAGTATACGTCTGAATTAATGGTTTGATTCCTTGCAAGCAGCTCAAAATACACAGTCCCACCAGACTGACAGCATAATCTTTCTTTGGTGAATATCTGCTTTTCAAGTGCTTTCAGCAGGTTCATCACACTTGCTCCACCATCTTTTTCGTTTGACGTTGTTGTAGACGATCCATTTTTCGTCGCCTGTTATCATACGTTTCAAAAATCGATCAGTTTCCTCACGTTTCAAAAGAGAATCGCAGATGTCAATACGCTTAGTGAGATGAATTTCTTTGAGCTCATGTGGTACCGAAATATCGAGCTTACTAATGTATCCAAGTCGTTTTAAATGGTTTTCAACACTCGATTTCGATATGTTAAGATTCTCAGCAATCTCTCGGGTCGTTAAACGCCGATTCGAATCGATCAGTGCCTTTATTTTGTCATCATCAATTTCGATTGGCCTTCCTGAGCGTGGTGCATCTTTCACATTAAAATCTGCAGATCGAAATTTAGTAAACCAATTTTGACACTGCCGCAGCTTTAAAGCATCTTCGCCATATACATGACATAACTTTTTATGAGCTTGCACAGCGTTTTTCCCTTTTCGGAAGTAATAAAACGAAATATGACGAAAATGTTCTTTTTGATTTTCCATTTTGAAATCGACGGCAAACAAACAATTGTTAACGAAATCGTGTACTTTCTTTTTCTAAAACAAGCTTGAACCGTGAGTTGTTAACCTACATAATGAATTTGCGGTTTAGAATGAAGTTAGTTACATTTCAAGACATGTATGTCCATCTATTGGAAAAAAACACAATTACTTTTTGGCCAACCCAATAGAATGCAAACATAATTATACTGTTTTTTAAATAATCGTTTTTGGCATACATTCAACATGTTCAGTATTTTGAATAAAAATATTCCATAGAATCTGCTCTTAAATATTATTACCGGTGGTTTTGGGATACATTTAGGTAAATACTACGTAGTAAGTGATATCACTTGTGTTAAGTGCTTGATGACAAGGTACGGCACGAACGTCTTAATCTATCACCTTGAATCGCCATCTCACTGCTAAGGGGACATATTACGCGATAGCAGTCCTCCGGTCCTTTATGACCGAAACAATAAATACGGTGGGATTTCCATTGTTCCCTTACCTCCATACCTTCGAATACGCCATTATGTGAGCGCCTTGCTATTCGAACATTCTATTATTCAAATGGAACGTCTCTTCTTCTTCTTTTCTACGATCTCCGTAAAGCAGACAATGTAAAACTCCGAAAACTTGTCCAGTTCACCGAGTCCAATTGACTTTGTCGACGAACAAAGATAGTTCGCGTCCGGTGGATGTCTGTGTACTTACGTGTAAGTTTGTAACACGGTAACGTGTACACGTATATTCGAAAATTCGTGTATGCCTCCTATTAACTGCTTCAGCTACACGGAGAATTTAATTACCAACGAGTGCGATGGGGCACAAAGCGGCATGATATTGCGTTTAGGTGGAATGCTTTGGCAGGATACGCGACTATTGGAAAATTACGTACAGTCTGCACCCCGGAAGACGCCCGTGGATGGATTCGATTTTGGCATTTTGCCTCGCGGCATATATTTGATAAATCTGGGATGTTATACGGATAATATGTCGATGTAATGATACCTAATATTTCCATTATAGGTCAATAGTCCATTATAGGTCAAAGTCCAAGAGCTCGGTTTCCATGATTGTTTTAAATTATTACTCCCTTGCCTGTTTGCACATTCGATTGTAATGATTTAAATAAATCTGTTGAATTAAAGGAAGTTGTATAAATTTGGATGATATAATGATGGTCGATGTAATGATACCTAATATTTCCATTATAGGTCAAAGTCCATTATAGGTCAAAGTCCAAGAGCTCAGTTTTCATGATTGTTTTAAATTATTATTTTTATTGCTTTTATCGCTCCCTTACCTGTTTGTACATTCGATTCTAATAATTTAAATAAATCTCGAATTTGTACAACTAAAGAAAGTTGTATAAATGTTTGAGGATAAGTTTACAAGAGGAGAAATGTCAGGAAATTGTAAATAAAGGAGATATAAAACTAATAGTTAACAGTGTATTAATATTAATATAAGCAAAATCTTATAATTACCAACTGAGAAAATGTTTGTTTAAATTTATTAACTTTTATTTTTATTTTTTGCGCCATGGGCTTGTAGGACATTCCTCTTTAAACTCATAAAGCTGACTAATAATGGTAATACAAATCAAGTCGCATTAATATTGCTAAATGATATGAGGCTCCTTTAAATAAAACAGTAATTTTATCATGTATCATGTATGTTAAAATGGCTGAATCAGCTTACATAGCGATTATTGTTATAAATTGTGGTTGTTAGTTTATACAAGTACGTAAATTTAATAATCCCCAATTTCCAAATACCAATCATTGCACATCATATTTTGAAACATAATAACTGCTGTGCGATTTTATTTATGGCTAATCAATAATTTACGACCAATAATTTATAATAATGTCGCGAAAACTGCAAGCTACATAAAATCCATCCAGAAAGAGAAAGAGAAGCAAATTAATATTTCGAAAATTATTATACTCCGTCACAGTCAAAATAATAAATAGAGTCATGGTAATTTAACTGTAGCTATTTTTATATTTTGTTACAGTTACCTCCATATTTTCCATGATATATTATAACCATTACTATATCTTGCTAGCTATTTTTCTTTATGCAACAAGACAAAAGCGGCAACGATGCTCGCCATTCGTCGTGACTATCTCGTTTAGCGGATCACTGAGCTACATATACTTACATATACTATGCAAAACTATGCATTTGTTTTATATACAATAAAATGCATTAGTCTATTTTGGATCAATGCGTCGCGCTGATATGTGTATTTCATCCTATTCTATCTTTCTACATGCGATATATCTATATTTATTCTTTATCTCTTCTTGTCCTCAATATATAAATAATTTCCGAAAGTTAAGTTTTCAGTTTTCAGAAAATTTAAAAATGCTTACTGTTATAAAGTTTTTCTCTATTTATTATCTCAACATAAAATCAAATAATTTGTTTGAACGGAATTAGCATTGAAATTATAGAAAATTAATTATAAACTATTAATTTTTTACTAACTATACTTAATTTTTATAATTTTTTTATACTTTAATTATTAACTTCTATAATTTTTTGCTAACTCTAATTGTAAAGTTATACGAATAAAATCGCCGTGCAATTCATCGCGATTGAAGAAAAACGATCGAAAAATAAATACTTTGGTAAGATATTTTTGCAGCAATCTATGTAGAGTGTAACATTGCAACTCTGAAATGTGATGTAAGAGTACGATGTGGAAAATTCTACAATTAAATTCTATAATTGAATCGCAATGCTTGTGCTTTTAAATGACTTTTCGCATTTTCGCCGGAGCGAAAGAGTCGACGGACGTTATTGCGATCAATCTTATCGACGCTGCACCAGGCGATAACAATGAACGGTGATCCATTGTTTATGAAATCTCTATGGCAAAAGTCGTTCGTTATTGGTTTTTCGCTCCGCCAGGTGTGATCGCACCGCCGATCGTTACGTCATGACTTGCGGCGGATACATGCTCTAGTTGAAAAAAACGAACATGTGCCCTTCTTCCCTGATATCTCGGACATCGGCGAATCATTGCTTCATGATGGACGTTACGTCAGTTTCATAGAGTGATAGTTTCATTAAAAAAAGAGGAAATCATTAAAAATTCGTAAAAGTTCCGTCGCAGAATCGAGATTGAAATGTGCTCGTTAGGTCATCACGTCCGCTGCCATGATTTTAATGTTGTTCTACGTTATTACATCGTTCTACTTGTTACAGTAGAAAAAAGGATTCATTTATCTTATTTGTCCTTCGTAACTCTCGCAATACACTGATGGTTTTAGCAATTCTATATAATCAACATAATTTTACTTCTATAAATATTTTAAACTAAGTTTATCATAAAGGTTATCATCGTGATGACTACTTCTTTTCTCTAATCTCTAGGATTAATTTGGTCAGTGATGTAATTAAATAATTCAAAAACTATAAAACTATAAAATTATTAAAAAATAACATAGTAGGAGAATGTGACTTACATTAAAAATAAATATTCTACAAAGATCACTAAAAACCTTTGCAAGATTCTGAAATAATTTCCATAAATTCATATTTCGATATCAATGTATCACATCTTTTGCAACTGATATTGTTTTATCAGTTTAATTTGCAATACAACGTGTAAAAAATAAAATAAGTTTTAATACTACGTCGCCAGAATTATGGTGTCCGAATTAATAAACTACTGGTCGAATAAAAAAATTTCTGAACAGTGGAATAACACGCGCAGTTTTCAAACATTTCAGAGCTATTAGCAATACAACGCAGAATGCAGTGATATTTATTCCTACCACACGCATTTATCAAGACATATATAAATAATCCTTCATAATAAATCATTAGCTTTTGCGATAATGAGACATGATCGATATTAATAATTTTTTATTTCAGACAAAGCAATTTTTTCTAAGAGAAAGGAATAAAAATAAATCTCAAGAAATACGTATATAATTACACCACATGTGCTCCAACAGTAACAGATAAATAGACATTAGCAGTAAACCGAAGAGGCAGTATCAGGAGCGATTTACTGTAGAATCCACGCTGTGTCTAGATCCGACAGAAAATAGAACTGACATTGAGACCACGGGCAAGCCTCAATTTGCCACCTTAATACCGAGGGGAATAAAGCACGACAAAACGAGACGTGCCAGGCACAAGAGGGAATTTTCACGAATTTTCTGCTGACTCCTCTTTCCCTCGCGTAACATGAAAATTTAACGGTATTGTATCGGTTGTACACTCGGGATAACCGTATCCCTCGACATTTTCATGACTCTGTGTCGAAGAAATGTCAAGCGTACCGTCTTCCTTCGCACGGCATCACGGTACCTGTGGGGATTTTACACGGATACGTGATGCGTATGACTGCACGCCATTGCTCTCGAGGAATATCCACGGTATTTGTACATGGAAGTACATCGCAAGTTTATGAGATGCGTACTTTTTTGTCACCTCTCGCCCCTCTCTGTCTCCTACCCCTCTCTACCTTCTCCCTCTCCTTTTCATTCTCTTTCTCTCTCTCTGTCTCTCTCCCAGTCTTCCTCTCCCCCTCCCTATCTCACTCTCCTCCCTCTCTCTTCCTCTATCTCCCTCTCCTTTTCGTTCCCTTCCTCTCTCTCTCTGTCTCTCTCCCAGTCTTACTCTCCCCCTCCCTCTCTCTTCCTCTATCTCCCTCTCCTTTTCTTTACCTCTCTCTCCCTTTCACGCCGCGTGTACGGATATCACGATTCGTCGTGCGGTACACACATACATGTATATACACACACAGGTGTACACACGAGGAAGGTTTGTCACATACGTCGGATTTCCATTTCGTCTTTCGCGCTGGAAAAGCGCGTATTCTTCGTTCCCGACTCTCCGTTATGGAGGAGAGCGAAGAAGGGAGGGAGGTCGAGTACGTCGGAGGAAAGAGTGGCCCTCTTGTGGCTCGTCATTTTCTACGGCATGAAATTCAATTCCATCCGATTCCACGAGACTTCTGATGGCGTTATTACGGCCGCCTTCGTGCCGCGGATCAGCTGAGGATTACGGGCACGGCGAGCCTCGGTGAGGCCCGAGGGAGGGGTCGAGCGAGGGTATGCCGAGCGTGCACACTGGGTGTCACCGAATAACACGACGGCGCCGTAATACCGTCTGAATTCTGCAATTCCGAAGCAATCCTCTGTCAAGTTTTCTCCGGGGGCAGGTTGGAGCATGACATTTTGTAACATTTGAAAAATTGAATTCCGATTAGATAAACGTCAAAGACAGATAAAAATATAATTTAATGTTGAAGAATTCAACATCACCTTGCTCATTGCCAAAATTAAAAATGGGATCTAATTATTGCATTCGAGGAAATTTCTCGACGCAATAAATGTAAAACGCAAAGTGATAACAGTGTAATGGAACAAAGTTCAACATACTCAATTTGAAAAATTTGTTTCCGCTATCATTTAATTATTTGCTGAAATTAGAAACAATATTTGATCGTGCTGTTATTTAATATTCACAAGTCCGACGAATTAAATTTGAAATAAAAAGTGATAACGATATAATACATTAAGACGATAAGGATGAAATTTTCAATACCGTTTTGATCTTTGTTAAAACTACGAACGAGATCTCATCACGGCATCACAGTATTTAAGAGATTAACTTCTGATGAGTTGAATCTTAGCTAACGCAAAGTGATGAGAACATAGTACTACCATGAAAAACATTTAATATTAAAAATTTTAATATCGCTTCGCTGTAAATCTTTTTAAATGTCCGGCAGAAGGAACGAGGAGATCTGCATTGAACGATTTGCGAAATTACTTTCCCAACGTGCGCGCGCGTTTATCGTTGTAATAAAAAATTACGTATCAATCCTTCTCGCATTTGCCGACTTTACAGGAACGTCGATATTCACATGATAAGATGATCGGAAAAGATTCTGTGATACTAACAACGATGTGCAGTTTACAGTTTTTTTTATTTTCAAGTTCAGCGATTTCGCTTGACAAGAAGTGCGCGTGACATGGAAATTTTATGGTACAATAATATGGTTATTGTATATTCTGCAGATGTTCAATGAATCTGAGGTTTAGTGGAACTGGGTGGATGACAATATACATATAATCTGTATTAATGTTGTTTGTCATGGTGGGTCTACAAGTCGGATTAAATATTTGGAATTACAATTGGATTCGTTGCTCGTTGCGATAATAATAGGTAATAAGTGATTTTTCGGATTGTTTAATAAAACGGATCTAATTCATGTAAGCAGCTTTCTTTAAACGCAGTGCAAGGATCTTATTTAATATCCTCAACATTTTCGCTATTTCTTGTGTTCTTACTTGCTCACTTACGATTAATACTAATATAATTCGAAAAATTCGAAATTATTTATTATTATACAACTCCATAATTATATTTTAAAAATGTCTCGAAAAAGCATGTAACTTATTATGCATCATATATTCGTTTTTTTCGCTCGCAGTTTTTTCTTCTAAAATGAAAAGCTTTTGCTCGGTTATTACGTATTTTGCGGGTCTATATGCCGTTATAGTTTCGTGAATTATATTATATATCTGGGTCCATGTTACCCTGAAAAAACCTGGTTTTTAATTAAAACTCAGTAATTTTTGCCTAGACTATCTGGTACTCGTATCCCTTGATTTGGCGAATAAAGATGCGCAATAAAACACAATAGAAGAAAAAGAAATATTGCAATGTAATTACTCGACGGGGTTGTCTAACAAACTCCACATTGTGCGCTGCCGGAATTGTAATTTTTCACGTATATACCACTTCGCGTATATTTCACCATGTCACCTTCTCTACCTTTATTACCATTTTCCTACCGAAAAATACTTTGTCGGCAGAAAAATTCTCACTATGAGAATTTTTCCTGCTTTTGTTGTGTTAGAATAAAAGAGAATTCTTTTTCTTATTCCTCAGCTTTTCTCTTTTTCCCTTCTAGCGAATTTGGAACCGCGAGAATTCTAAACACAGAGAGAAGTATTCAGAGAAGACCTGTGTAGTTTGAGAAAGCTTTTTTAACGTATCTTGAATATCGTTAGACTTTTTATTATAATATGGAGCGACATGTTTCGATCCACTTTACAGCCTTTACATTGTATCTAGCTCTTTGTGTCGTTGATTAAAGATATAAAAGTGTTTGACAAAGTTTAATTAAAGTTCTTTTTATTAGCAGATATTTTTGCTGTTTTCATTAAACTAAAGGGTGAGAAAAATTGATTTATTCCATCAATTTCATTGATGAGATAGATATCAGGCGCTATAAAATGTTTTAGCACAATCTTGCTCATAAACAATTAATTAATTTTTCTACATAATAATTTTTAGTCTCCCTCTTTTCTTCTTTATATATATATATATATATATTAGCCATATTATAAAAATGTATCAGAATTTACAATAAAGATTACTCCTCACTCAATTTCTATCTTTCTCGCATTATAGAATTAATTCTAGCTGATTTCGCGATGAAATTTGCGGAATATCTCGTATAACAATTTAACTTGAGACTAATCGACTAATTAATTATTGACAAAAGCAACCGCTGAACTTGCTCCCCTCATCCTTTCCCTTCCTTTACCATCGAAACCCCGTAGCGTCGCCATTCGGCGCTGCGGGCGATTCTCGAGGAATTCTGGAATTCCGAAGCGCGAGCGTAGTTGAAAATTCAGAGATTCAGGAACCTCTGGTGACGAATTATGCGGCGATGACGGACGACAGCGAAACACGATTATTGCTCCAGCAGCGTTCTGGGACGAGTTATGATAATCCAGCGCGGGGTCTCGCATGAGGCCGCTTCTGCGGGTGATCGCGTAAGTCGGCTCTAACGCGCGGGGCTTCGCGTCTTGCATCTTAAGCGTGGACGCCACACTGGCCGTAACACCGGCAGGATTATCCGCCGCGAAGCGTATAACCCGTAACGCGACACACAATGGCGAGAGAGTAACAATGTGTTTAACCTTGACTGAACAGCGCTAATAAACATATCTCGGTTGCAAACTGGATCGCGCATTTGAAATTCCGATCATAGGCGCGCGATCATATCTCAATAGTATTAATTATCATTAATTTGTGTATCGGGGATTCGATTCGATATCCGACACGAGGCGGGCATTTTCGGGGATTTAAGCGGCTCGCAGAATCGATCCGCGAGACGTGATCTCCCATCAGCTCGGGAAGATTAATACATTTTTGTTTTTTCTCGTGACTTATTTATGCGTTTATTATTTATTTATACATTTTTGTCAAGGACATTACATTTTGCTTTATAAGGCCTAGAAAAATTAATGAGATGAATATATTAGATCGGTATGTAAAAAGCTTGTCACCTTTTCCGCGAAGGTCTCGTACTCCTCTAAATGGAGTTGTTGATCTGATTTTTTTGAAATTGAACGTACAGAAACTTCTTTCTAAATTAAAAAAAAACAAACAAAAAATCGAAAAACAAATAAAAACCAATAACAAAAACCAAAAAAATCCAAATTGCACAATTCTTCTTTAATTTTCTTGAGAGCATCAGAAACTTGTCAATTGCGAACGAACGCTGCACTGATATAATTGACATTTGAATCGCGAGATGAAACAGTTGCTTTGAGATGTGTATTAAAAACCATGAGTCTTTATAATACATGAAAAACATTTAAGATTATGATACTTATGGATATAAAATATATCTTCTGACATTTAAGCTTTGACGAGAATTAACGTTAATAGAATCGAATTATGAAGATATATGGAGGAATTAGATTGTATTGTTGCAGTGGATCCGACAGATGCACCAGAGATTTATGGGGAGGAAATGCGCGCGTCGTCTTGACGCACACGAGAACGGAATGGTTATTTCGCGCGCGACAATTCGAGGATTGCGAGGACGATTTGCGTGTTAACGCAATCGCGCCGTTCTTCTCGCTGCGTGCAGCGAGTGGTGTGCCTCAATTAGTTGCGTATGCTTGAATAAGGTAGATAACGACTTCCTAATGAGAGGTCGTAACTCCGCGATTACGCGAATATAGTTTTTCCTTATGCCTGCAGCGCGCAATTGCGTCCGGGGAGTATAATGACGCAAGTGGTGCGACACTTTTGTAAATTCATGCAAAGTGTATGCGAAAGTATAAAAACGAGCACTTACTTCTTCGGTAATTTCTCTTTCACTTCTCTTTCGCGCGAAACTTTCATCGACAAACTTATTACGTTGAATTGAGCGCGCAGTGAGGAATTTTTCTGTTTATTTTATTATATAATCTTGTTATATAATTTATTTATAATATATAAATGTAAAATATTTATTTATATTATAGTTTATTTTATAATATAGTTTACTTTATAATAAAATAAAGCCCGCAGTTGGCAAAGCGCGACTGCTCAATTTTCAATAATGAGAGGTGTGGCGCGAAAGAGCAAGCGCAAATGATCAAGACTGTTTCTAGTTGTATCGAAGCAAATTGTAGGTTTGTATATAGATTGTACATAAATCATGCGTCATCAGTCACGATAACGATGGATGGAACGTTGGAACGTAGAAAATAATACTGGTGATGATTATAACGCACAGATACTTTCCGAGGCTATTTTAAAATATGACAATTTTCAGCGCGGCCGCTGCCAAAATTATATTAAAGCTCGGTCATATATAGCGCGCGTTTAAACATACTCGCGACATTATAATGATGTGTGGCCTACGTCCAAACGAAGCTTCAACGAGAAATACCTGAAAATACGAATGTACAAAATCACTCTTTATGACGATAATTTATACCTTGCAGCCTTTATTTATGTTTCATAGTATATTTTCCATCATTCGTTAAGTAATGCTAAATACTGAGCAATGAGCAGTAATGCTTATTGTGCATTCTTATGAAAACGATTGTCTTTATTGAATATTAAGAATATTTCAAGTTTGTTGATTATTTCAAATGTTTTAAGTGAACATTTATATACTCTCAAGAATCTTTCATTAACGACTGTCACACGAGCTTTGGGGCACCCTGTATGTAAAAAGTAAAAATAATAATAATGTAAAAACACCAAATTATTTAATCACTTAATTTATCTATTAATTTAATTTATTTATTATAATTTCTTTATTCAAATTTCTGCCCTTTTTTCATGTCTCGTATCATTTTACACGAATAAATTCAGATGCGAGAAGTTAATATAACCGTAATTGGACAGATAAAGCATATTCACTGAACTGATGCAATTCTAAGGTTTATCCATATCAGAACACTCTCCAGACATTTAAGACGCAATGGACAGGCGGTGAATTTCATTTTAATGATTACGAGCTGTTTGTCGTACGTATGTGCGTTGTGACGTTCGTCGTTGGCACGCAGTAGCTGTGAGACGCGTATTTCGATTGACGAATGCATATACACGTAACAGATTCCCTGCAATTAATCTGAGCACCGTGCGTCGAGCACCGGGAATGACGGTCGGGCAATTAACAATGGCATTGTGTCGGAGTATACGGCGCGTCCATAATGGCAAAACCCATTTCCAGTTCCTGCGTACGGAACGGTGTCGATGTCGTTAGAAAATCGTGCCATTATGCTCATTTTGATCTCGCTTAATTTTAATCGTTGATATACCCCGCGATGAAGCGAAAATTGCGCAACGTACCGTGGGGAGACGTTCTTTCTAAGCTTTGCATTCATGAAAACTTACCCGGCTGTTTTCAAGAAATTTCGTGTGCAAATACTTGGCAATGTTTCCGAATTTATTTAATAAAAAAGTAAGAGCTGTAATTAGTTACAATTTATTGGATTAAAATTTGGTGTAATAATAATTAGTTGAGAATATTTTACTGAATTGCATCTTTTATATTGATTTTAATAGCCAATATACGTTGTAATATATATTTCGTGAATTTTGTCTATTTTAAAGTGGTGTAAAGATACTTTTAAACATTTTACGTATATAAATAACAGGAAAATGTAATTATTTGTTTTATATTGAATTACAGCATCTCCTAATTATAATTTCAATGAATCTAGCACTAAGAGTTCCATTATTGTGTAAAGAAATAAATTTTGCATTATTATCTTTCTGAATCTTTATAAACCTACTCCGCACGTTCCTTCTCAAGACACGATATTTTTCAACATTTAAATAAATTTAGAAGGCATTAATAATTGGTGTAACTGCGTTGCACCATTTATTGAAATTATTTTTATGAGACTAAAACATAAATAAATTATTGTTGTGATTTTATTACGCAACGCTACACTTTATTTCTTCATTTCCACTTCATTTATCTTCATTTCATAATTATTCGATATTCCACGAGTACAATATGGTGTTTACAACTTCGAACAGAATTGATCAAGAGTCATGCGATTTGATTGATCGAGCGCTACCTCGACGACGCCAATGAAATAACAATGTTGCATTTATTACTGTCAACCGCGGTATCTATCAATAAAATACTCCGCAACTATCCAATACCGGCTCGAAATACCAGAACTCTGTCAGTCGAACGAGCTTCCCAAAACTATCGGAATTCAGCTGGCTGCATAAGTAATCGCGCATTACCGAGTACCTATGAATTATGCACTAAATTTCAGCGCGGAATCTCGACCGAGCGGACGTCAGGCGCGTAATGGGAGCGTCGCGCCGGGCTCGGTCGCTCGACTCTGATTATGACCCATGACTATTCGATTGGCCATTATTCACTTGAGAGAAGCACTCAGATCCTCCTTATGCGCAATCTTAAATTGTCGCGCGAGAGACAATCGTGTCTATTCTATTCGCGTCGAGAGAGCCCATCAATCTTCCCGGGAGACCGCGCGCGCGAGCCGCGTTTCAACTCCGCCAATCAGAGTCCGCGAATCGCGGACGGCTTAGTCTCTAAGTTTCCGCTGCGTCGCGGAATCGAGCAATGTCACCGGAAGTTCCATCTTCAAAGGCCATTCCGACGTACAAATTAACCGATACTAATCGGTTGGTGAATCACTCGCTGAAAGGAACGAGATGCAATTTTACGGTTCGCTGCGATTCCGCATGCGTCTTATTTAAGGTCCTCCATTAAGGAAGATACTTCATTTTGATGATACTCGAGCGTTTCATTCATTCGATCGATCAAAGCTGGGTCAAACGTTTCTTTCTGCAGTTAAATTTGATATCTGAGAATTGCTAATTGGGCAATTTAAATATTTTAATGATTTAGTGTACATATTTATTCAATAAATATACATAATTTTCGTAATATTATTTACATAATATTTACATAATATTCATACATAATTTAATATTTATTGTAAGTGAATTAGAAAATTCTTCTCTCACTCTTTATATTACTGTGCGTGTTCTAATTTCATCCAATCACGTATAATTTAATGCGATATTACTTTCATAAAGTCAAAATCAGTTATCTTATATCTCTTTTTTTCAATTAAAATATCCAATCAATTAAAATATCCAATAAAAATTATCTTTTTTATTAAAAATACTTTATCCTCTTTCTCCACTAATTTTTCCCCTTTTAACTGAAGGAGAGAAATAATAATTTGAGTAAAGTCCACGTACAATATACTTGACTGAAGTAAAACCTCCTTTTGTACATAGAACGAGAAATAGCGTGCTTCTTAATACAAAAGAGAATAGAAAGGCAACATGAGGAAATCTCAAGGGGAGATCGGCATCAGCGATAGGGATCATAGAAGCAGCAACACGCTTGATCGACGAATCGGACTGCAAAAAGAAGGAAGCGCGCGTGTTTGGCGTCGATATTTATTGCCTTATGGCGATTGCCGCGGGATATATTCAGCATGTTATATACCGGCGAATTTATACCGCAATGTGGTATAATGCGAAACGCAATAAGTGCTGTTAGCGAGGTAATCTCACGGGGCGATATTAACCGTTAAAGGCCGAACGCGCTGCGAGCCTCGGTTGGTATCTTTTACGTTGCGGTTCGCGCAAGAATGGCGCGCGGGTTAAAGTGGCGTTTAGCTTCCGCTCCGAGATCAAAGCTGGTATCTGCTTGCGCGTACAGGATTACATTTCATGTATTATGTATCAGGACGCAATGGCGGCGAAAATTTGCGGATTATTATCTGATCAGTCGACGGGAAGGAACGCGCTCTGCGGGACACCCGCGTAAAATCGCGACCTCGTGTTACGCCACTTTATATTTATCGCGCGTCCAAGGAACAGTTTTATCGGATGATGTAATTGAATCGACTCACTTGTGTCTCGAATATCGCAATAAAAGGCAATTGCGAATTTTCATAGCGGATTATTTATTATTTTGTTCCACTTTAGCGTTGCTTGTTCGCGAACGCGTTCCCGCCATTCGTAGCGAATAATGTGAATTTTTAATTTACTGTAAAGTGCACTTTTTATTAATATTTGATAAATTTCTATAATTATTCTTTTTACGTAACTAACCAGATTTTTTCGCTTTTGTAATTATACAGTGGGAGATATAGAGTGAATTCGCTTTGGACGCTCTCGCGCTTTCAGCGTCAGTCTATCTTTGTTCTACATTTAATGAACAATGAAGATAGGCTGACGCTGAAAGCGCGTGACAGTCCAAAGCGAACGCACTCATAGTACAATGAAAATTAAAAAATTTTAAATTTATGATGTAGGTGGATCACGCAAAAAGTTCTCAAAGTATCTGGATACTTTCTGAATATGATATTTCCGTGCGTAGTGAATACATTGAGCTCAATTTTTCCCGAAAATTTCTTCTGGTTCAAATTATTTTAATATTAGACAAGTTTCAAAGATTGAGATTCTTTTCCAATCTTCAAACAATTACAAATTCCTATAGTGGATCGGACTGTATTTAATTTACCTTTCCCTAGAAACTTTTAATTCGGTCAAGTTTTCTAGTTTAGTATCGATTATCGAATCCGTTATCCGCAACGAGCAATATCGCATTTTAGCATAAGTACAACTTTATAAAACCATTTTGGTAATTATAATTAGGATTCGTGCGGGGAGGAGGTGTGAAGGTCAAGTTTTTGCTTGGCGTGGAAAATTGAAAATTCATGCAACCATTAAACTTCTTTTGTTAATAACTTTTTAATAAACAATGACCGCCGACTAAAACCTTCTGAAGGTCATTCTAAGAGTGGTGACCTTAATAATATATTAATATATTAATATATTAATAATCAAATATATAATATAATGTATAAATAATATATTAATAATATACTAAAAAATTATTGAAATTGGGGGTGACATCAGTTTTCTAGATATTTACCAAAACTTGATTCGTTATTTTACCACGGACATACAAGTAGCAAAGCTCTTCTAATTTCAGTAATGGATTTTCATAATTATATAGTACTGCAGAGAGAGTAATAATACATTAAAAAACATTTTTAATGAAGATATTATAAATACATTACACACCCATAAACCACCTTTAAATGCATAAAATGCATCTGAACGTTGCCTGAATCCGAGATTCCGGCGCGTTGCGCCGCGGCACTGGCTCTTCGTTTCATTCGCTCGCGGAACTTTGTTCTCTCGGGAGTGGGAATGAGGGGGGGAGGAGCTTCATTATCTGAATGTCACGGGTGAACGCGCGGGATTTGCTCGTTATAGTTAATTAGCGTTTTTGCGGTCGAATCTGGCACCGGCCGGAGCGTTCGGTCCTCGGCGCGGGTGCGTCACGCGCGATTCCGCCAGTCCAGTCGAAAACTTTAAGTCTCGCCTCTTCTCGCGAACCCTTGTCACTGCCGGAGGGTCAAATCGATATTCGACATCCAGGCAGGGTCGCTCGGGTGGCTCGGCACCCGCGCACGGCTCGCGTTAATGTTCTCGTTGAACGATTCTCTTTAGAACGCACGCGACTCCTCTCTCATGGCGATCGCGCTGTATTTTTTTCCAGTGAAATAAATGTCTTAAAAATGATACATGTGTGTGTGCGTGGGTGGGTGCGATGAAGGAATTTTCGGTAATGGAAGTGGCCGAGCGGTGAAAATCTACAGCACGTTCGAATTGCCGAGTTTACGTAACGTCGCTTTACGGCGGTTATTAGATAACGTTCATGCCATTGACATTATATTCTCCCACCTGGGCGATATCGCGGGTATCGTTTGTACGATACTGTGCCGTAACTTCGTTCGTTATTACGCGAAGAACGAATCTCGTATTTGTCGCGTGCCAAAATAATCATTATAGATACTAGTAATTATTTATGAGAAATATTTAATAAAATGTAGAAAAATATTATCTATTAGAGATTACAGTACATTTATTTATTTATCTATTTAAGAAATATTTGTCGACTTCCATGTACCAGTAAATAGGTATATTTATTATTCACCCTTCTGTGTTCCGCGGGAAATATAATATTTATATAATACAAGGTATCTTACTGGTAAAAACCAATTATTTAGTGTTGAGAAAGATAAAGATAATAGCTGCGATTTCACAGCGATATTCACTGTGTCATTGTTGTCAATGGCAATAAAGTTGCATTACGTTAAATACCGTACTGCTGCACGATCTACGCTTGCGATACACGGGCAATTTCGTGTGATATCGTATATGATAAATTTCCACGTGGAGATACGTTAAACCGGGCATACATAAGCCATTAAGTAACGCGTTATGATGTACTCTCAGCTTGGAACATTAGCGGCAAATGTGACCGCATCCCCGTACACGAGCCCTATGTATAATAATGCAATCTTTGTCTTTGATAAATGATACAACGCAATCTAGTATAGATTAGACGAACTCTGGATTAACTGCGGGTTTAGACAGACACATTTAGTACTGAGTGCAGGAAAATGCAGATAAACAAATGATCAAGAAACAGATAACCAAGGCAGAGAGAGAGAGAAATTATTACGTAAATGTTTTATATTATTCAATATATAATTTAACGTTACATCCATAGTATGCAATCTTACGTTATGTATATTCCACGTTTTATTTAATTATTCAAATCTATGATTTACAGGTATTTATTTAGCATAAAATATGTAAGAAAATAAACGAGTTTTACTAGAACTTAGATTAACATTATTTTTCCATTAGCGAAAAATGTTTTATTAATCCAACATTTTTAGAAAATTCGCGAGAGTTATATTTCCGTCTTGCCAATGATAACATCGCAGTTAACAGCCGTGATTAATGTGACTTGTTTTGCTTTCAAATTGGAATATTTCCCGCCTGAACAATGTCATCGATCGTAATAAATTGAAATATTTTTATAAAACTAAAGATGTAATAAAAATCCTAATAAAAAGGAGTTCCCGAAATTGATATCATTATACACTAAAAGTCACCTCAAGTGACAAATACATAAAACATGTGTGTGTGTGTGTGTGTGTTACGTCAGAATTAAATTCTATAGTAAAATCAAGTAAAATTGAGGCAAATTACAAGTAAGTAATGAAAAATATAAAGTCGAAAATAACTGTATAAGTGACTTGTGTCCCCATACACGTAATATATTTATAAGTGAAGATTAGAAACAATCTGAGCAAATCTCAGATTGTGGACTTACTGTTCTTAATTGTTTTTGATTGTCTTAGAAGTGTACGTTCTTGGGCAAACGCCCACTTTCGCGTTGTCAAGGAAGTAAATATCCCAACTGTCCAACAGAATGTTTAACCGTTAAATAACGGATGTTCCTTTTGCAGAAAGATAGCCTTTTGCTTTACATTCCCCTTTACTTGAATTTGAATAAACCGGACAGTTTTTAAAGATATGAATAACAACAATAATAATAATGTTTTTTAAATATAAGGATGTTTGGACATAAGGAAAAAAATATAATGTGTAGAAATTATTTTACAATTAAATAATTTTGATATTAATCTCTCTCTCTCTCTCGCTCTCAAATTAGATTATATCAGGTAGAAAATTAATTCAGAATAAATAATTTTATTTACATGAGGCAGATAAAGAACATTTGTATTTCTTTTAATTGGACGAAGAGTGTATTATTTAATCATTTCTTTCTCTTAACCTTATTTTAAAAACAGATAAAATTAATAGCAAAATTATAATACATTCATATATGTAGAGGGAGAGAGGCTCGCGCGACAGGAGGAAAAGAGAGGTGCACGTTTATAAGATTTAGATTTTCTGCGGCTTGACAAGCCGAATCCCTCATCTCGCGTTACGTATACCGATGCAAACGACGTTTGCATACGGATCGTTCGGGGATTACGTGCCCGTACGAGAAGTACGTGCGCGCGCTTCATCGCGACCGGATCCGGAACTCCGCGTCACATTCCTCGCGAGCAATACGCTTTCGTGGTAGTGTCGCGAGCGCGCGCGCGCGCGCTCGGTCCCTTTCTTTCCCGTTATAACGATGCACCGCCAGCACATACGAATGCGCCGTGTTATACGACATGCCTGGGAATAATGATCCGGCGTTTGCAAGTTTAATCAAATGTGCGCAGATACGCGCGAACACGCCGGACGCCGAATGCATTATCGCCGCGTGTTAGTTAACGCGTTGGCAAATACGACGCGTCGCGACGCCCGGCGAGAATCCGCGTATTTATCTGCTCGTTTAGAACGGCGGACATCGTCTCTCTGCTTATTTCTTCTTTTCTTCTCTCTTCCTCTTTCCTCTTTCTTTTCTTCTTTTTTCTTTTTTAAGTGTTCCTAATTTCTGTTTTTTTCCTTTTCCTTATTTTCTGAGTTTGCTAAGCTCTAACTATCGCGCGCACAAGCAGAACGCGTAAACTGCGATAACTTTTCCACGAGCTTCAAGGGACTCTTGCGTTATACTGTAATTGCACATTGATTGTTCTTTAAGTCACCTTGCGCGAGCGTTTCGTAAGGTCTCGCGAAGTTTCGCACGCCAATCTCGATGTAGGCCGCAATTATTCGTGCAAGAACGTACGGACTGCCGGTTCTTTCCTTGTTCTCACCTTGAAATTCTCAAGGATGATCTGGTTCGTGCACCATGTGAATCAATCGAGAATGATGAGCGAATAAAATTTGCTTCGAGCACCACTTCCCGCGTTTGTTTGTCAAAAATATGTGTCAAAATAGATTATTATATTCTCATTCTCGATATATTTAGTTGGTTGCGCATTATTCTCGTCGTTTATCTTGATTTTTATCTTAAATCTTGCGACCAATTAGTATTAGATTGGCTGAAAAATCCATGCGGATTTTTTTAGCAAAATTCAAACGCAAAGCTTTGTATTAAGAATTAATAAGTAATTAATAAAAAATTAATAAAAGTTAATATAAAAATTTGATGAATTTATAAGCTTTATATTATTCTCAAATAATAAAATAAAAAATCTGAGAATTAAGGAAACATAATTTAGCACTTTGTTTAATTATATTCATCTTAAATATTATATGATGAACAAAGCTGTCAATCGCATCTAGAAAATAAAACCACCTGTTTTTCTTAACCGCGATAAAAAATTCTCTACTTTTTTTCTTTCTTTAATCACGAGCAAATATCGATAATAAAAGGGAAAGAAGATAAAAAAATTTTGAATTTCCTTTCTTCATAGGATGATGCAAAGTATAAACGGTAAATTGACGACTGACATGATAAAAGCTGTTTGTAAATGGTGCAAAAGTATAGTAAAGTAGATACGTTAACATGTTCGACGTGTATCGCGCGATATCGCGCTCGACGCTTACAGTACACTTCCTTTCGCGTTCGTATCGTGGCCAAAGTCACGCAGCAAGTTTCTCAAGTGAGACACAAAACACCGTGACACAATCGCGAGCTGAAAAACTTAATGATCGAGTTACCGAAGTTACGTATTATCCTTGCGTCTTGCATCTACATTCGTCGTCATCGTCTTCCACGTCTAATTCCGTAGATCAGACTAATCCGTATCCGCACGTGACGAAACACTGTTTTGCACCAGAGGACAAATAATCGGACCCCGTTATGCAGTGGAACGGATTGAACGATCGAGATGATTTACGAGTGATCGAATGAAAAACAGGAAGGACGGAGAGACAGAGAAAAAACAATATAACTTTTTGCATTAAACCTACACATTCTCAGAGCTTGAAATGTCTGATAATATTTTATGTCAAAATGCCCCGATCTGATTTATACTATTTATTTAATTTAATTTGAATATTTTGTTGTATATAAATATTATAAATATTAATATAAATATTATATATATCAGGGTAGTTTGATATAAAATATTATCAAATTGCGTTTCGAGAAAAGAAAAGAAAAAGAAATTTTTTCTAAAAGTCTTAAAAATATTTCCTATAAAATCATATGTATATAACATTTAATAGAAACTAATATTCTTAAGATTTTTATGAAAAATCTCTTTTCTTGTATTTCATTGATATTAAAGATATCATATATTTATAAAAATATTAAATACTTCCTAAAGTCGCAAAATGTTTAGAGTATTTTTTGCATTTGCTATTGTTGAAGTTTGAATAGGAAATTTAAATAGGAATGTCTTTAGATTTTTAAGATTTTTATGTGAATTTAACATTTTACATAAAGTTTACAACATCACCTATACATATAACGGTATCGTTCAAATATAATACAAAGTAGTATACCGTACGTATAGTCGATCGTACACATGCATTAGCATTTGCATGATATAAATGCGTCCTGTGCGCACGTTATTTGTCTTTTTCCGTAAACATTTGCGACATACTATACGTAGCGAGCGGAGGAAGTTAGAGTGACGCAAATTTATTCTATCAATATTGATTGAATGAAAAGAGAGATATAGATTTATTCTATATTTCTCTCTATTTAGCTCGGATGTAATGCGCGCTCAAATCACGGTTGTATGAAATGTGGATGTATTTTCTAGCGAATTGATATGTAAGCAGAAGAACCTAAACATAGATTTAACAAGTGAATATCAGGATATGCAAACTAATGTTGTTTGATTTAAAACCTTTCTACAAAACAAAAGCAATCTTTATTCAACAATATATAATTATAATGTAATATATTACATCTTAATATCTTAATATCTTATGTTAATACATTATATACATAATAATTATGATATAAATACAAAAGGTGATAATTCTGGAATAGATAACCACGCGGAAGAGATAACCAATCGCTCTACTTTTGCTACTGGTCGCACAGCTGCGTTATCACTCAGTCTGTGATGAACTTTAGTTGTGCTTGCAACAGGAAGTTTAGTTCAGCAGAAAAACATCATAAAACACTATTGATATTGTGAAAATATTTCCATTCTTAATTTTACCGCTTGCTAAAACTCTTTTCGTATGTTATTATTTCCGCGTAAGTATCAGAAATATCTGGACTGACAGAAATCAAGAGTTTAGGTTTATTTAGAGTTCTCCGCGTATAGCTGAGACGTCATACAGTTTCCACTCGTGCCCGTCATGTTTTATGAAGTGCTACGGTCATCTCTCTCGGATAATCAGAAGAGATAGCCAAAGTAACTCCGCAATGGTTGGTCTTTCTCTCTTATCCATGGAATTATTGTTTTTCTACAAAATTTCTCTCTTCTCTTCAGGTTCCGAACAAATACTTAAAGCGGGTAGTACCCATGGAAGGGTGAAAAGAAAAGTATCTAAAAGACGCTATTAACAACTTTAGTCAAAATATTTTTTCTAAAAAGAAATATAAGAAATGTGCTCTCTCTTGGGTCGAATTTTAGTCTAGAATTATTTATTCTCTTTCTTTAATTAATTTTTACGTTAATTGTAATTCCCAACTAACTTCGTACTGTATGGTTATCTCTCCCAAAATATATGATCAAGGTTTTTGCATTTCTGAAAAAGTTTTTGTAAAGATAAAAAATAGAAAGGAGTAAAAAATTAATTCTACGACACTTTACATGCTTGTTGAAGCATTTAAAAACAAATAATATAGTTATACAATATATCGCGTATCAATGTATATGGGATTACAATATATTAAATAATAACATTTTTACTCTATATAGCATAAATGGAAAAATACACGATGAATAAAATGTACACGTTATAATCTAATATACAATGTTTATTTATTGTGTGTATTCAGGTCTTCTTGCAAACTCAGATTTTAATTAAACTACAAAATATCATTTTAATTAAAATATAAAATATCAACGAAACTTGTGTGCAATTTATCCAATTTATTTGTCGAAAATGAATCATTTTATTTGACAAATTTTAGCAGCCTGAAAGATTCAGTTAATAAATTCATTAATAAAGTGAAAAAGTTCGGTTTTTTGCTTTTTCCAAATTTTTATTAATTTCTAATATTGCATTTTGACGACTTATATTTTAACTATATTGACCATGACTTATTGCAACCGAAAAATAATGATTAGATTTTCAAAATTATGTGTGTATTATACATATATGTTTTACTGGTTTCTAACAGCTATTTTAAATTAAAATATCTTCCTGCATTATTGGAATGAGGAAGTTGATCGAGAAGTGACACACAAAGTAGAAAACAAATTGATATTATTTCAAAAATTGAAGTTGCATTATTTTTTATATATAAATGAAGTTTGAATTCTGTAAGAAAAGGCACCGATTTAATTTGCACCCCTAACAAAATTTATGTGTGTGAGTGTGTCCTACTTGTATAAATTACAAATTATTAGATAGGTAATTTAACATTATTGAGTTTATGTTATATTATGGCGGTTGACAGAATAGGATCGCGTAACATTAATTTAGGCTTGTTAATGTATATTACGAATGTAGCATATATATAATCATATTACATCACGATCAAATTAATTCAGTTAATATTCCATTAGTTAGTACTTGCTTAATTCTCGGAATTCTTGGACAGAGAGGTTTCAACGAAATGTCAAAGAGTTAACATTTAGTATCCCATATATTTGCAGTGTTGCCTTTTCGTCGATTGGACGGAAAATTGGATTGCTAAAAGAAAGAGTGAGAGAGACAGAGACAAATGAGAGAAAAAAGGAAGGGAAAAAGAAAAGAGGGGTAATTTGATCAATCTGAATTTATTTCGAGGAAACAGGCTTAAGCTTAAGGGGTCCGTACGGGGTCTAAATCAATTACGTCATTTCTTAACGAGCGGGGATTTTGCGGGACCGAGACAGAGGGACGAGCGAAAGTTAACAAGAAGAACCCTCTTCGCCCTGTTCACCCTTGACTCGCCCAGTAAAGGTTTAATGAAGCTGTAACGGAGATGATCCCTTTTCGGCGTCTGATGTGCGAGGGATAATGCGGTAGCGTACGTGTCGTGGAGAAAGATGAGACGACGATCGGACGCGATCGAACATCGTCGAGCTCTGTCGAGGTAAAGCAAAGCAAAGTCCGCATTATCGCGCTGAGCTGCGAGCGGAACTTCGTCGGTAGCCGATTGCGCGTCCGCCCTGTTGAGCCGAACTTCAGACCGGAAGTATTTTAAGCCGGATTCACATTATCGGACTAAACCGCGAGCCGAACCCGTGCCGGGTGTTCTCGAGTTATGCTCGAGTTCGCGAGTTTCCCGGCAAACATTAAAACATCTCCATCAAGCCAAATCTCCGTCGCAAACACCGCTACGTCAACGTACAACGTTAATTTCCGATTCGCTGTAACTTAAATAAAGCGCGTAACTTTGCTGAATTCATAAAGCGGCAGTCGCATTATCGAGCTGAGTCGTGCCGCGAGCGGAAGCTTCACTACGTTCTCGAGTCAAGTCTTCTTGCAAACGTGCCTTGATATCGGATCATTAACTAAGTAGTCCGGGTCGCGTCTAGAAATATTGGAGAAATATCGTAGCGATGTTTTCGAGAATTTTATGGTTTGTTTTTTAAAAGTTGCCTATCCTGCTATAAATTAATATACGACCAGCTATATCGTGCCGTCAAAAAGGCCATTGCACGTACAAAAGTTTTAGTCGTAATCGTGAGGCCGTAAACAAATCGACCAATCACAGTCAAACATTCTTATTACGTTATGGGAATGCTCGATTGTGTCCATTTTATTGGCTGCGTCCAATTGCAACGTGGTCAATCGACACCTACCCATTCAATGGATGATGATACTTTTTTAAATTCATTCGCGCGCGTGATTATACGCAAAATGACAGGACATTCAATATCGTTTTGCAACAATTCTGCGAGAAACGGTTACGCGGTGAAACTTTTCCCGAAAAATGCGGAACGTCGAGCATGAATTCAAAATGTTGGTCGCGAAAATGGGATACTAATGGGAATCGGTGGAAAATGGTAGACCGCTCAAAAGCGGCCCTTTCGCAGCCCCTCTTTCGTTAGAGTGTCTTTAGTGTTTAATTTGATTCATTGCCATCTAGACGCGACCTGGATTGCTTAATTAACGACCTAATATCTTCATCGATCCGAACTTTGTATCGTCGCGGACATACTTGCGACCCGTGCTTTACTTCAATTATTCAACATATTTTAGTTTTAATTGTTGTCGATTTAGTTTGTAACGCCAGCCAATAAAGTGCACAACCTGGCTGCCTGGCCTCCCTCGACGGCGGCGGCGAAATACCGATCTCTGACGGGAAATCGTGAACCGATCCGCGTATAACGTCGCGTGCCCGCGACTCCAGATTTAGTTCGACAATGTAGACGCTCGATCGGTTCGTGACAAAGTTCGGCTCGCGGCAGTGGTTCTCTATAATGCGAATCCTGCTTTACATCGTTTAAAACAGAGTTCCGATCAAAAGTCGGCATTACACGGGCTACGCGCTTCGTTGGACTTTGGCGCTACGAGAACCGGCAATTAAACTCGCAGCTACATTAAAATAAAGTCCAGTTTGCACGCTCGCGACGGTTCATTTCGCTGAAACTTTTAATGCAGGTCCATGAAGACGCGACTCGAGAATCGGGTAGGGTTCGACTTCGTGATTGGTTCGATAGCGTGAATCCGAGCTAATGTAACGGCCAACAGATACCAACTCGTGATGGCAAGCTGCGAGGCGATTAGACGTTCGAAACTCGAAACTCGAAGTTTGGTTAATGCGATATCTGCTTTACACAGCCACGCTCGATCTTGACGAGAGTGTTTCCTATCACAAGTACGCGTAACATACGCTGCGGCGATCTTGCCGATGCGGCGATGGTCTCTTGCGTAACACAGCGCGCGCGGTGTTATTCGATTGCAGCGTCTCAAGGTTCCCGCCATGGCGAGGAGCGCGAGCGCTCGAAAATATTGCATGTCGACATTCGTTATCTTCTCCAAGTGAGTCCTACACTTTTCAAGACGCTCCCTGTCCGCGTGAATCTTTTTTCTTAAACAATCTTGCCCGGCTTCGTTCCCGTCCTTGGGACGAGTATCAAATCACGAAATTTCTCCTTCCTTATTATACCCCAATTTAATTTTTCTTCGGTTATAATTAAAGAACGAAAAACCTCAAGAACGAAAGGTCTCAAAGTTGGAAGGAACGAAAAACTTTTGTTTATGATTAAGGGGACTATAGATGTCTTTGATGTGTCCTTAATATAATTAAAAATCACTGTAAATCTTTTAATACTCTCTTAATAATTATCATATTCTAGTATTTTGTTAATTGTTAAACGATTTCTCTGTCTGATTTCGTATTTTAGTAGCTGTACCAATTTGCAAACGTTTTCATTTTTTTGTCATCAACTTTATCTTATGTTCCGATTAAACAGGAGAAAAGAATTAAATCGCAAATTTTCTTTATTCTTATCAAAGGAACTGCAGATCATTTTAATCTTAACGATATAAATTTTTTGTTTTTAATATAAATTTAAATTTTATATTATTATTATTTATAAATTTGTGTTTTTCCGTATATAAAAATCTAACACTACAATTCTCCATCAAGAAAGAAAGAAACATGCTTTTTCAGAGAGCATAAGCAAATCAAGAAAAATCCGGCTGGGTAAAGTATCATGAGATTAGATGGTACACGTAAGAAAATGAAATGTCCATCATGGACCATGATTTTAATATCCTTCCCAGACATTCAACTTGGAAGAACAATAGTTTCTAGTGCACTTTGGAAATCTTAAATTATCGTTCATAACTCAACTTTTCTAATTCATTATGAGCTGTTATCATAAGTGCCAATCCACTTGATTTACTTTCTCCGCAAAAACTGTCGAGCAAATTAAAAATTAAAAGTTGCTAAAAGTAATAATTTCAGAGGAAGGAAAGGAAAAAGATAAGATAAAAAATTATGGGAAACCATGGTTTGGAAATGCGCAGTCTTAGGTGTAAAAGTGACACATAAATCGATAAACAACTTTTATTTTTTAAATAAATATATTTTTTAAATATATATCTGATACTCTTATAATATAATGTAAGCCAGACACGTATGAATAAATAATTACGCATGCGCTTCTCTAACATCATGTATAATAGATATAAAATATTGCATTATGTTATATATGATATATTATAATAATATATTATTTTTCAATTAAAAATATTAGTTAATAATAATAATAATTAAATATTTCATATGCAAAGCGTCATTTTGTTAAATTATACAGCTAAATTATGCATGCACGATAATATACGCGCATCATACACGCATGTCCTTTCTCTCTCTCTCTCTTATTTTTTCAATATCCACCCGCACTGATAGGGCGCGATTCTTTTCCAACATTGACATGCGTTTGCATCATCGGCACGATAGAACGCGATACACACGTTCGTTAGCGGCGAAAACGATAGCTCGCGCCGATGCGCGGTGCGATATTGCGATGCGACTCTCCGCGTGCATCTCCTGGTCGCCTCTCTTGGATCGAGTAATGACATTCTATTTATACGATTAGGAACGGCCAGAAATAAACAGGGGCGCATTCGATTATCTATTTCGAGAGTCTCCAACGGCGGCCGAAGGTCGGATCACAGATTTCGCACTCAAGGGTACCGAGCACTCCCGGCTTACACCTTCGTGTACTTGCGCTCGTTAAATCGATCGGCGCCCTACGGCGCGCGCGACCTGCATTGCAGCTACCGGATAGGGACGCGCGTATCCGGACGTATTTTCCAATTTCAGGCCGTTTAAGAATTACATGACTCTGCATAATGCGCCGCGAATATCGCGCTGTCGCGCTGCGAACGTTGCGCGCGCTAGCAGCGGGATTATCAACGGGATTACGATGACGCCACCGTTGCAAAAAGGTCGACTTTGGCCAATTTTCGCGTTCGAATTTGCATTCGAAACGACTCGTTTGTATTCACCTAATCAACGGTTCCTCCCGTTTTTCACGATTCCTTTTTTCGCGAACCGCTGACATTCGAGCATTGTTGCTTGGAATAATGTCGACTGTTAGTGCAACGTTACGTAAGCGAAACCGCCGTAACTTTTTAATTCGTCCAATTATTGTTGTAAAACGTGTGCCATGTGAATCCCACGCGTGCGCGTCTGATCATTAAGTAACGAGATTGTTTTTTGTAAAAAAAGGGAGGAAAAAGCTGCAGCATGTGCACACCCACGCACGTGCACGCTCGCGCGTACACACACAATGTTTGTATTTGAGATCAATTAATTTTATTAAAGATACATCTCTCAACGAATGAGAAATACATTCAATTAATGACTGGAATGACTTATAGAGGCTTTGCTTCGGTATTAGTTACGCACATATCAGATTTTTCGACGTCTTTGATGTTTTTCTTTCAGCAAAACAATAGTGTTTTTTTAAACAGTAAATAATCGCATATTCTCCCGATGTGTCGCTTTGCGATCATTTCAAATTTTCATAATTGAAATTGTCATTCAAATTGGGACCAAAGAAAATATAAAAAATTTCTTTACGAGTATTTTCCCATATCAAGCCATACTCAAATAAAATTTCCACAAGTCCTTCCAATTATCGATTAATCGTGTCACTTATTACATCAAAACCAGAGGGACGTATTTCGAATAAAATAGGTCGAGTTTAGAAATTATAATTGTGTGTGGGTGTGTTCAGTATACTTTTCTTAAATAAAATTAGTCTCGTTATTTAATCGTTTATTTAATCGTTGACGTCAGAATATCAAAAATATTCCGAATTATGTGCCTCTCGAAATTTAGAAGGTACAAAACCTGCCGCAAGGTTATTATGTCGACAAGCAGTCTTGACTGCGCCACGGCAGTCTGACATTTTTACTTTATTTAATGACCGACTGACTCATTAAGAATTCTATAATATATGCGCGTTGCCGCACGCTTCGTTGAGTCTTTTACCGATATCGCGCTATTGTAGGTACAATATGCTCGCTGACTATAACTATGGCATTGTGACATGAAACGCGTTGGGCGCACGATTTCATAATTTGATAAGCAGCCATTGTTTAATCGAAGATTTGCAGTTTGACGTGAGTTTGATGCTTGATAGACTACACATCACTGTTGAATATACACGTTATATTATTGCATAGCATTGCATTATTTCAATGTATATAATGATATAATTATGATAATAGAGTATATGATATGATTTCTGTAACAATGTAATATTCTAGCGCATTTTAGCTTTACAATAAAATATTTTAACATTGCGTTAACGTCAGCAATGTGTTTGGAATTTTTCAACGCACAAATACGATATTTACGTCGTATTTTTAATAGTAATACACAAATTTTTTGTAATATTTTGTAATAATGTCGTATCAATAGAAATATACGCTTCGCTTTGCACGCCTCGTGTGCTTTGCATATCGTAAATATTGGAATTTGTAAATATTAATTCGCGCTGGCTTTTCATCGCTTCCATACGCTATGTTTATAATTCTCGGATCGTCACGTTGCGTTTTTATTATGCACACAGGCCCTAAACCATATTATTTTTAATCGTCAGCCGACGGATTTATTGGAATTAGATTTATCTTGCGCGTCAAGTAAACGATGACCCACATTGCGCATCGATATTCGTTAATTGAATTAACGTTATGGTCGAATGGCTGCTTATTCATCGTACATGACTTATTATTACAAATATTCAAAATTGATTTATTTTCACTGATTATCTGTTTCGTGCCAAAAGTTAATATTATGATAAAATATAAATAAACATGCGTTGCTTTCGCGGCTCACTTATGTTTATTCATATACAGAATCCATATTCAGAATTATTTATATATTATTTACATTATCATGCAATACGTATATATTGTATATATTAAGTGTGCAAATTAATTCGATGCTTTTTCTTTTGAAGTCTTTATTTACTTTCTTCTTTTCGAGAGAGATTGTCAGCTTGATAGATGCAAAAAAGTATTAAAAAATGATGACGAATATTTCGAAAATTGACATGTATATTATTTTTTTTATAATAAAAGCTTAATTTCTTCAAAAAAGGAGCGAAAGTAATTTGCGTACTTAATATGTATTCTTATTATCATTATTCATTATTATCAGTTTCATGATATTATATTATATATTATTTCCACACATTGTTAAACGTGTATATATGTACTCTGCTATTATACGCATAACACGTCATTAAATCCGGATACACGCAGCGGGATAACAGCTATCTCGAGTGTATCAACTGATCGAACGGTGCGACGCGCAAGACATCGTGATCGCATTAATTGCATAAAGAGTATTTCTTTGCCTATACTTAAGTAATGAGATTTGCATGAGCGCGGTCGGGAAATTGCGCGCGTACAAGACCGCAGGGGAAATCAAGGAATTATTGAAAACCACAGGCCCGCAAACCGCTCACGTCCGCTAATATTTCCGGCGTTCCGATGTAAATTTGCGCGCCCGCGTGCGGACGCGCTATTTATTATACAATACAATGTATCCAAGACACGAAAACCCGAGCGAGGCAAGGTAAAATCGAAATTCCGCGGTGATGAACAGCGAAGTCTGCTCGTGCGACGATAAATCCGTCGACGACGACGGGGCGCACGGAGGCGCAAATATAATAACAACAAAACACTTTACGCAACGCAATCAAGCTCGAGAAGCTAATTCCCGCCAATAAGCCGGGCTTCTCCATTAAATATCGAGATCGCTCCGGAAAGATTCGCCAACGAGGATGAAGACCGCCTACTACGTCGACGCGCCGCGCGGCGAATCCGCTTGCGTTCTTGGATACCGCGAGCGTCCTTGAACCGTGTCAAACGCCATGATATCTATTGTAATTGCGCGCTCATTGCGATTTAATCGCGCGGCGGATTTGTCTACTCCGAGCGGGGATTCTGACGAGGAGATTCTCGGCGAATGCTCGTATTAAGACGCTTCATCACGGAGAAACAGAGACAGAGACAGGAGAGAGAGAGAGAGAGAGAGACTCATCTCTTCATGGAGAACGAGGACGTCACCGTCATGACTGCAATCGCAATCTATCGTCCGAGCAATCTTGCGAACTTCGTAACCGCCGTTCGGAATTCAGAAGTTTCTCGATAAGCGTATAACTCGTACTTGCGTCCTGCACCGAGCGTCCTCGTTGCGGTAAAAAAAATTCCGATAACAAAACGTGACATTTTTAATATCGACAAGTTTTCAAGTAAACTGGCGACGACTATAATAGCATGTTTGGGAAAAGTTTCCGCGAGTGAGAATTTATTAATTCTCAGGCGTGAGAAATTATTAATTGCACATATAATTTATACTAGAAAATTTATTTTTATGAGAGATTTATATAAAATGTTATTCTTATTATAAATGAACAATTAATTATTATTATAATCAGGAATTTATATGTGACTTTTATGGAAGAAAAGTAAGACTCATTTAGGCTAACAGCGCCGTGAAGAAAAAACAGAATTTTTGTACATTTATGATAATTATAAATAATAAGCAGAATGATTCGACAGTATCAAAGATACGATGTGATGAGATTTTTCTCGAGAAGTTCCTCGTGGGACTTGGCTATAGGATTGAGGAAATCGTTGCTCAACAAGCTGTTTCACGGACACGAAGCGGGCTCGCACAACAACGTGTTCATTGCAGATTACGCAACGTCGAGAGCGGAACAAAGAAGAAAATCGCGTAACTGGGCAATGAAGCTCGGATTTTTGGCATGCTTCGGAGTTCGTGTCGGGCGAACGTCGATTCGACGCCGTCTGACATTCTGCGTTTTACCGACGAATTTATGTGGCGATTTTACGTGACACGTAATTGCAAGTTCATCAGTGCTGTTCCGCACCTCTGTGCACTATTCAAATTTCAGTCTAATATCTCTTCCTAACATTTTGTTGAAAAGTATTTATTAGGTGCGCAAATTAATTCAGTGCCGTTTTTGAAGAAATTGAGCCTTTATTACAAAAGGAATAATAAATATGTCAATTTTCGAAATGTTCCATCATTTTCTAATACGCATTTGTCAGACAGCTGACAAAACTCCAAAAAACAAGCAAATGGAGGTTCCATTTCTTCAAAAAAAGCACTGAATTAATTCGCACACCTAATATTTAAAAATATACATTTTGTATGATTTATCCGTTTCGTGCAAGAAAAGAAGAAATATCTTTACAGACGCGGACACCGTACAGCGCTAATGCATCTGGTGTCGCGTTGAATCAAAAAGTAGTGTGCTATTTCAATGGATAGCATTACAAATGCCGCGAAATGGCAGTGTTTCAAACGTGCGGTGCAGTGAAGCGTCGTCGAGAACGAGGGAAATTATTGAATCGAACGGCCGAATCGTTCCTCTCCAAGGCCGCTTGATTTCCACTATCTGCTTTATTCCTCCTTTGAAGGCTCATCCAGTCCTTTGCGTCCGGTCGTTACGTCCGCATGTCAGAAAATTCCGATCGGAATCTCGGTCGCGAGGAGCGGAATCGCAATGAATGTCGCAATGAATATCGTCATGAAGCCTCAAAAGTCTACTGATGTAAGGCCGGCCGCGTGCGTACTCTGTGAGACACGTGGGCAGCCTCGGGAGCCAGGCCCGTTAGTGACTTTGGCATGAATCGGCAACGTACTTGATATATCTCTCGCAGACTCTCGACGATTCTGGCTCTGGCGATCGAAGGTCAGTGTCGCAACAACGAGCCGCATTATTTACGGAAAAGCACTCGGAGCCACTCGGGGACCCTAGGCGAACCCCCTGCGAGAGGAGCCCGCGCGTGGAATCGCGCCGGAGAAGACAGAGGCGACGTGTTTTTCGTCCTTCGTAATGTGTAATTAAAGTTTCAGATATAAAAAAAAGAAGGCAAGTACGAAGCGGAGTCTGGCGTGAGTTAAATTTAGCGCTCTGCGTGTCTTGGCGATCCATGGAAGAAGATTCTTCATTTTCAATGTTTTCTAAATATTTATGACGGAGCAATAATAATTAAGCGTACAGCATAATTTTGAATTTTTTTAAAGATCACTAAGAGAGTAAAGTTATTCTAATGGCTAGAATTTTTATCAACAGTTATTGGACTTTGTTCGTAAAATGTGCTGAGCATAAATTTTGTTAACAAAATGGAGACGAAGACTTAAATTGAATTTGGGATCATACATATACATACGTATACATATATGTGTATGCGTATGTGCGCCTTCTCGCTCTTTCTCAAATGTATTAAGCTCAATTAACCGATAATGAATAACATTACATGATAAGAAGTGCGATAGCCGTTTTATTTATTGTTAAAATTCACTAAATAGATACATAATGTTTAATACATTAAATTCTCCGATTCCCAAGAGCTCTTATCCACGACATATATTATTTATATAATACTATATATATATTATATATAATATTTCGTACTTTAAGTAAAGGATCTTCCCAATCCCCGTACAAATTCCAAGATTAACCTTAATTGATCGGAGTCCTCTCTCTTTCTCGCGGGGACGGACCCAGGTGGGCGTGCGGGACGCAAGAGTTAAGGGCGCCATTGCTCCTCCGCCCAAGAGTCCGGATAAAATAAGTTCCAGGGAGAGCCACGTGCCTTTCTTACATCCTATCGACCGATAGAAACGCATCGGAGTGATGTGATATTATATTGGCGATTGTGAGTGAGCGCCTCGAGTTATCGATTCGAACCTGAAAATAGTTAAGATGCCGATGCAGCCTTCGCACGTAAACGGAATATGTTTATTCGAGACAAGTCCGACGCCTTGAACCGTAATGCAATGAACTTAGATTGACACGTCCGAACGTGCACGGCGCATTGACGCCGCCGCGTTTGTCAAGTGGCGGCTAATTGTCTCAACGCATCGCGCAATACAGCCGCATTATTATCCCTCATTTATCCGTTCGCGCCGAGCTCGTAGAGGCTCCAGCTGCTCCCTCGCGCAATCGTACGGATCCGTCGACTTCCGCGAGAATGATACCTCGCATTTAGCAAGTACTCGTTACACGAATGTTAATGATGCTTTTATGGAAACATTCGTTAACATGAATTAACATGTGGTATATATCTATGTAGAATATACATATGCTTGAATATATGGCATGTAGCGTGTGTGTGTGTGTGTGTTAAATTAAGGAGCTTTAAGTCTTCATGTATATACATATAAGATGCGCAAATTAATTCCGAAAAAGAAAGTAAGTCCTTACAAAATTACAAAAAATTGTTATAACAAAATAATAAACAGGTCAATCTTCGAAATATTCGCCATCATTTTCTAATGCTTTACTCGATCTATCTGACACTGACACGCAACTGACAAATCCTCTTTGAAAACAAGTAAATACAGTTTTTTCAATTTTTTCAAAAAAACTATATACATATATAACACCTAGTATTGGGTTGTAATATTCGTTATTAAAAGCACTAAAAAAATGGAACGAATATATGTTACAATCCAATACACGTTACTTGAAGACCTCGTGATTTGATAAATCGTTTTTTATAAATCGCTGCACGGAATGCTTACGCTGGCTTACGCGTTTCATCGATATTACATAATTATTTACGAGAAGAAGTGCCTCGGAAAAATATATTAGCCTACATTAAAATGCATCACATCACGAAAGCGAGACGCGCAAATATGCATAAGGCTACATTACATTCATTGACATTAACGAAGAGTATCCCGGTAGCACGGTTTGAAACGTTCCACTTATGGACGTGCACTTACGTAATGCGAGTAGACGATTCGCAAGGGAGTTACTTGAATTTTTCCTTCCGTCATCATATATATAATATATTATACAAGGCATTGTGAGCGTCGACTTTTGAATCGAAGATGTGCGAATTAAGATCGAGACGCGACGACGTCGAATTGTCGTCGTGCATAGTCATGACAACAAACAATTGTTTACGACATCTATAATAAAATAAAATTACGCCCCTAATAAATAAAAAAATTTATTTAGGGGCGTAAATTTAGTAAATAAAAAGTTTCATTACCATTTACGTAACATATTTATAATAAGAGAGAGGAATAGAAAGAGACGCGATACGATCTTAATCGGAGTCCCCACGAACTTTCTTACTCCAACGAGTAACGAAACCGCGCTTAACTTTCTGCGGTCTCTCTCAATTCCACTTCACGGTATTTTAAAGTGATCCAACAGTGATTCGGGTTTAAGCTCGCCTTTTCAGTCGATCGTGTTCTGAAGTGATCCAGCTTACTCCGATATTCCTCAAAGCACTCCGTCGCACTCCGGCGGATCGCGCTGCGCGCCATCTTATAGCATCCTCCCTTCTGAAAGCTCTCACCCGCTCTCTGGTTTCCTCCGAATTACCCTGCTATTTCTCTCTCTCTCTCTCTGTGCTAACGGAGATCAGATTTCTAACGGAGCAATCTGCATGCTTTGAATAAACATCTAAACCGCCGGTCACGAGACCTGAGCCTCATCTTGACATTACCTCTGTCTCTTAGCAAATGTTTCCTTTAGACTAGATAAATCATATAATTATACATTTGGAGGAAAAAGATATTGAGGTAATTGTAACCGTAAGCGCCTTCATTTTCCTCCTGCGTCGCTCTATTTCACTGATCGTGATATGATCCCCAGCTCGAGTGCAAAATTTCTGGACTCTTGTGTACCATACTTTTTAATAAAATAGTTTATATGTTATCAATAATTGTATTTTGGCAACAATTTTTTCATCAACGTCAAAACGCGTGAATGTGAGAAATATTTCCAGGTTTTTCGCATTCGAAACTCAAATTTCATCTAAGAAGGGTAGATTCTCAATCTTAAGAAGAGATAGATTATTCTCCATCTTTCTTTTTTTCAATTATTATTGACACAAAACTAATCTCATTAACAAAAATAACTGAGCAATGGTTCAATTAACACTCCCCATTTTTCTACAGCAAATCCGTAAACTTGGAACTCGTACTTGCAACTTGGCGAAGCGAAAATGAACTTTTAAGAGAAACGTCGCTTTTTTCCGCGATACGTCTGGCATCGCGGAGTTCTCACGATGTTCGACATAAAGCCGGGAAACCGAGAAACATGGCGGCCGTAATCCCAAGCAGTTTCGCTCAAGTCAAGCCCTCTGCTCTTTATCAATCATCGCCGAACAGCAAAACGGTTCATCGACGTCAGCTCGAGGAAAGTTGAATTAGATTCGAGCGGGGGGCGGAGAGGGGGGGAAACGGCGCGCTGGCCGACGATAGAAGCGCGAATTCCCGAGATCTCTTCTGCTGTCGCTGAATTTAATTCACGGCTGGATGAACTTTCATTCGTTCCCGATGTCCGGCGATTCCCGGCTTTCGTGCCGCGGTGTGGGACGGCGCGGCGCGGCGGCCGCGCGGCAGATTAAAGCGCCGTAAAGTAAAAACTGATAGCGATCGTATAAATACGTTGCGCGCCACAACGCCGCGATAGCCCCGGCGTTGTTAGTTATTATCGCGAACTTGGAACAAATGCGCCTGAAGGTTGCACGGACGGCAGCCTTGCAAGAGTCGCTCGAAAATGCCAGCTCCTCCTTCATGGGGGCGATGAGGGAGGGTGGGGGAGGGGAGAAGGCAATACAGCTTAAGGCGTATGACGTAATTAGCGCTATTAGTTCACGTGTTGTAATGCGGGAAATTACTGTAGATCGTACTTCGATGTTGTATTTGAGTTGTGTTGTTCCTTTATCACGAAACGGGGAGGATTTTCACTCGGATTTATGATGTACCTTCTCGATAAATAATTAATATTCGTCATTTTTAGTAACTAGTTTTTCATAACTTGATAAACGTTAATAAACCATTACTAAACGTTAATAAATTTGTAATAAATTGTAATAAGTTGTAATAAATTTCATAAATGTGAAATAAGGTCGTAAACATAAAGTGAACAATAGAACAGATTTCATAACGTGTTCTTCTCTCTCTCTCTCTTTCTGCTTGTGTCTCCTTTATTCTGCACCAAACTGTGCACAACAAAACTCGCGTTTTGTTCCCCGAGACCCTTGTCGCTTGCAAAGCGACCAACTAACTTCAAAAGCGCTGCGCAGTTTCTTTACGTTATTATATACAGGTATTTGTTCAATCAATTTCTGTCTCTAATGAATGATTGCGAAGTTGTTACACATAATTATTGATCGTGCAAAGAGAAGATATGTGCGCGCGAATTACTTGAATATGAGCTTTTAAATTAACTATTACGAAGATGCTTGAAGACTAATTAATTTTCGTGAAGCGTGTTATGAGAACGGCGAGACAAAGTCCCGGTTTTATATGTTGAACGCCTCGTTGCTTGCAGGGCAAAGCGAAAGGCACGCACACAAACATGCTTGTATCTTTACACGTAGATAGTAAGATCTAAACGGAGTGTAACACACACGCTTTAACGATTTACGAGAGCTTTGCGTCCTTATTTGGTTTAGCATTCAACATGCCCCTATATTTCTTACGAGACTGCGATACGAAATATCATGAGAACTGATCCTTATAAAGCCTCAATTTCTACCTCTAATATGCTTATTATTTGCATTTTATATGTATACAGGGTGTCCCTTTTATTTTAATTTATCTCAAGGAAAAAATCAAGTTTTATTCTGCTATTGAAAATACCGTAAACTCACAAATGAAAAAGTTCTAGGCCCTAGAAAGTTTTTCTTTTTCCGAGTAGTTCTGAGTTGTTGATATCATTATTTTTTATATTGCCTAGAGTTCTCTGCTATTGAAAATATCGTAAACTCAGAAATGAAAAAGTTCTAGGCCCTAGAAATTTTTTCTTTTTTCGAGCAGTTCTGAGTTGTTGATCTTATTATTTTTTATATTGCCTAGAGTTCTCTGCTATTGAAAATATCGTAAACTCAGAAATGAAAAAGTTCTAGGCCCTAGAAATTTTTTCTTTTTTCGAGCAGTTCTGAGTTGTTGATCTTATTATTTTTTATATTGCCTAGAGTTCTCTGCTATTGAAAATACCGTAAACTCAGAAATGAAAAAGTTCTAGCTCCTAGAAATTTTTTCTTTTTTCGAGCAGTTCTGAGTTGTTGATCTCATTATTTTTTATATTGCCTAGAGTTCTCTGCTATTGAAAATACCGTATACTCAGAAATGAAAATGTTCTAGCCCCTAGAAATTTTTTCTTTTTCCGAGCAGTTCTGAGTTGTTGATATCATTATTTTTTATATTGTCTAGAATTCTCTGCTATTGAAAATACCGTATACTCAGAAATGAAAAAGTTCTAGCCCCTAGAAATTTTTTCTTTTTCCGAGCAGTTCTGAGTTGTTGATCTCATTATTTTTTATATTGCCTAGAGTTCTCTGCTATTGAAAATACCGTAAACTCAGAAATGAAAAAGTTCTAGCTCCTAGAAATTTTTTCTTTTTCCGAGCAGTTTTGAGTTGTTGATATTATTTTTTATATTGTCTAGAGTTCTCTGCTATTGAAAATACCGTAAACTCAGAAATGAAAAAGTTCTAGCCCCTAGAAATTTTTTCTTTTTCCGAGCAGTTTTGAGTTGTTGATCTCATTATTTTTTATATTGCCTAGAGTTCTCTGCTATTGAAAATATCGTATACTCAGAAATGAAAATGTCCTAGCCCGTAGAAATTTTTTCTTTTTCCGAGCAGTTCTGAGTTGTTGATATCATTATTTTTTATATTGCCTAGAGTTCTCTGCTATTGAAAATACTGTATACTCAGAAATGAAAAAGTTCTTTTTCCTTGAGATTGTGTGGCAAGGAAAAAATCAAGTTTCATTTAAGAAATTAGTCGTCTTTAAAATTTTTTGAAAATAACGACTTACATCGTATGACACGACTTACATCGGAATCATAATCTTCCTTCCAACCAAACAACTTTAGTCTGAAATGTTTTTCCGTATCTTTCATACTTTTAAATTAAAATGCGACACCCTGTATATATATTATACATATAACTTATTATATTTATTTATCACGTTTTATACATTATTCTGAATAAAAATGTATAATTTTACAAAAAAAGAACAAAATATTGAGAGAATAAAATATATTATATATATATTTAATTTTTGTAAATATCCGAAAAAATTTTAAGAGATTAAATATACAGGGTGTTCGAGGTAATAAAAATACCTTACACTCGTAAAGGAATAAATCGAATTGAGTTTAATAAAAAAGTCCTCATATCGCAAAGAATCACATACAAGTTTGAGATCTTAAAGAAAGGAGATTAGCGAATGAGCTGGAGCGATAGTAGGCGGAGTAATCCAAGCATGACAGCCATATGACCTATGAGCGGCAAGGGGATAGATAACGCATCTCTAGCATTCTGTTTTAACATTTTCTAATAGGCCGTTGCCATTCTAAAGTGTTACGCCTACCGCCTCGGCTTCCGAGATGCGTGCTTATTTGAAATCTTTTTTACTTAATATCTGAAAATTTTACGTGATTGTTTACAAATGCAAATGACTTTTCTATTCAATTCAATCTACTTTATCCTCCTGAGCGGAGCACTGATATTATTATTACTAGATACCCTATGTATTTAATAAATATTTGTAATAAATATTTAAGAAATGTTTTGAGTAAAACAATATTTAAGTTTCAAATAATTGTATCTCCGAAAACAGTTTCGCAAATTTCCATAAAATAATTAATTTTTTAATTAATATATTTTATAGGTAAAAAATATGTATATAATAATTATAATGCGATATATTAATAATATGGTATATTAATACATTAATTTTATATTCTTATATAAAAAAATAAAATATATATCTTTTACTCCAGAATGTGCGGTGAAATATTTTTTGCGTGCAATGTCGATTGCGGAAGCGATTTTCCACTTATTACTGTCCTCCGCTTTATTGCGCACCGAATATCATTCTTGTTGGCTTTATCCAAACGCGTCTGGCGTATATGTCAGAAAAGGGAATGTGAAAAGGACGATTACCGCCATTGAGTCCCTCTGATTCCATCGACCCTACGCCGAATATTTTCACCCTCCGGTTGCGCAAAGGCACGTGAGAGCCCACCATCGACCTTGGCGGAACAATCGCAAGTTGACGCGTGAAAGAGATATCTCTCTGCGAAAGTCTGCGAGCGAAAAGACGTCGTGGATACGTAAAACTAACTCTCTCTTTATCTCCGTCTCTACCTTTTCTTTCCCCTCTTCTGTTCTGTTCTTGTCTTTTTCTGTTTTTATCTTGCTCTTTTTCTTCATTTTCCGCTGCGATTCCGGGAAACCACAGATTGTGCCGAGGGTGCATGCAAGTGAGCGAGCGAGCAAGCGAGTCGTCTAAAATATTCGACCGCCCCTGGGGATTGTAGATGTAATCGCGTGGTACTCCGCGCGATGTCTCCGTATTTTTGTTTGCACGAAGTGGTGGCTTTTATAAAAATACATTTCAATGAGCTTTCCAGTTTGCAATATCTGTGCTACATGCAATTTGTCTTTGAAATTAATTTCTTATTTATGATTTTGAATCAGAAATACAATTTTAAGAAATCTATGAAGTCACTGTCGGATCATTTCACTTTTGGATTAGGAAAATCCAAAACTAGTTTTCGGATTTAAATTAATGCTTCCAAAATTTCAGGCCAATTTTGGGTTATTTTTATATGAAAACTGCAGAAATCTCAAGCTACTTTGTATGAGGAATATTTCAGAAATATGAAATTATTTGTCGAGCTTTGAATTGGAAAAGCTTCGAAAAACTCAATCACTTTTGCACCATTTTTATGTTTTTATGTGTGCTTCAAGAATCCGAAGCTTGGAGAAGCATCTTCGCATCGCGCTACGTGAAGCAATGCTATTCGCGTGCTTGTACGTATTCAATTCATGCATTTCGCGTTCATATCGATAATATACATTATCCGTGAGTCTTGAAGTCCGATCATGGCTATACCGAAGGAACGATTTAGTAACCGTAAGTGAGTACGATTGAACGGTATTGTTATCCGTATCGACTCGTATCTCCATAAACTCCAAACGGATACGGTTTCCTTTTTAGCATTCTCCCGGAATGCACAGTTCTCTTTCTTCGTTATCGAAAAGTACATCGTGGAGTAGCAGACCTCGAAGAGGTTCCTGAGAGGTTTCCCATGTAACTGACTGCCATACGCAGGAAGAGAATGCTGCCTTTATCGAGATACGCTCTTATCCTTTCCTTTCGAGATACTATAAAAACAAACGGAATGTACGTCAATCACATAAAAACTTGCTTAATTATAACCGCAGATCAAGAGAGGAAAGAGAGAAAGAGATAAGCGGAGGAGGAATTACTAAGTTGTTCTATTAAATGCGATCTGACATACCCCTGACACTTATTTATTTATCGCGTGAGAAGGAAAATATTAGGAGTGTGATTTAGTTTTGAGGGTTTTGCAACAGATGGCTGTAGTGTCAGTTTGTTCCAATAGCTGTTTCCGATAACTGTTGTTTCTTACAGTCTTGACATTATCCATCACATTTAGTAGCATTATAGCAATAGATGCAATAACAGTCGTGTTTATATCATCGTAAAAATGCAACTTCCGAAAGCTCTTTAGCATTTTCGACATGCGTTGCTTTTGTTTTTTGATCAAAAGAAAACTGCGGCTGACGGTTATAGAATTCTTGTGGAAACTTATGGTGATTCTGCCCCATCAATTAAGACGTGCGAATACTGGTTTAGACGCTTTAAAAGTAGTGATACTGATGCGAAGGACAAAGAACGCTCGGGACAACCAAGAAAGCTTGAAACTGCAGATTTGCAAGCATTATTGCACGAAAATCCAACACAATCCACTTCAGAACTTGCCAGAGCATTAAATGTTGATCGTACAACAGTTACCAAACATTTGCATGAAATGGGAAAAATTCAGAAAGAAGGGAAATGGGTTCGACATTAATTATCGGAAAGTGCCGTTGCGAAACGGTTGAACATTTGCATTTCGTTGATCGCCAAGCAAAAAAAAAAGTCTTTTGTCTCGGATTGTTACTGGGGATGAAAAGTGGATCTATTTTGATAATCCGAAACGCAGAAAATCATGGGTGGATCCAGGCGAACCATCAACATCCACTCCGAGACGCAATATTGACGATTCAAAAGTAATGCTCTGTATTTGGTGGGATCAAGAAGGTATAGTGTACTATGAGCTATTAAATCCGCATGAGACTGTCACGGCTGATCGTTATCGACACCAATTGTACAAGTTGAAGGAAGCATTGGACCAAAAACGACCACCAATTGCGAGTAAAGGACGGAAAGTGATTCTTCTTCGTGACAACGCTCGACCTGACGTTGCGTTATCAGTGAAAGAAACACTATTAGAGCTTGAATGGCAAGTCTTCTCCGGACATTGCTCCATGCGATTATTATTTGTTCCGGTGGATGCAACACGCTTTAGAGGATACACACTTTGATAATTTGGAAGAAGTGCGAAAATTCGTCGACGAATGGATCAACTGAAAAGAAGAGTGATTTTATCGTGGTGGAATCCATCTCTTGCCAGAAAGATGGGAAAAAGTTCTAGAAAAGGAAGGAAAATATTTTGAGTAAGGTATTCATTCATTATCATATTTAAATACATGCGTTTTTGAGCAAACAAAACCCTCAAAACTAAATCACACCCCTAATACATCGTATGTATTTACATCACACAGCTGAATCATTCATTGATTCATGAAACTTGTAAAACACATAAGTATGTCACAAATAAAGCGAATGTTTCCAAGCGTATTAACAACTACCTTGAAGGAGGATAATGTCGCTCCTTGAAATGTAAGAATGCGCGACGCAAGGTCGCACAAAACAGATTAGCGCCGTAATTTTTCGATAGTCTCATGTGTATCCGGTAGATAATTTTATCATGATATCAGTTTGCCTTTACCTTCGTGCAGCCTCGATTACCGTGATGCATGTAAATTTGAGCTTTTCTGTTGTGACGGAAAATATAACCGAAGATAAATGTAGTGCAGTAAACGTAATAAAATATCCATTTGCAACAATAAATCGCTTTGTTCTTTTTCAAAGCTTTCTTCTGTGGAACAAAAAAAGAAAAAGAACAAGTTTCGCTTTTTTCTTATGTTATATTATTATTATTATTATTATAACTATTATTTCTTATATTATGTTATTTATATTACTATTTATTATTTTTATTATTTATTATTATTATTTTTCAACAGTATATAGCTACGTACTATACATAGACGGGTTCTAAAGCAAAACAAATATGGTGGCCCCAAGTGTGTGACGTTTGGGATAGACGTTAACAGCTGTCACAAACACCTGGGACCATCATATTTGATTTGATCGCCATATTTATTGTGAGTTGGAACCCGCCTATCTATATTACATGTATATAAATATGTTCATTATTATAATATAAAATTATAAAATTTAAGGCAATAGTTAACTGTGGATTATGATGGAAGAGGAGAGAGAGGGAGAGAGGGGGCGAGGGAAGGGAGAAAGAGAGAGAGAGAGAGAGAGAGAGAGACGCTGTCGCTTGAAATTTGAGTCCATCGTATTGAATCCGGACCACCAAAAAATATCTTGACTCTACCTTTAGCAAAGGTTGAATCTTTGGATGAAAGCAAATAAACCTGGCAGTATTTCTTATTATATACGCGGCGCTTTCTGTGCGTTAGCGGAATCGCGCAATAAATCAATGCGCTGTTTCTGCCGAAACGATGAAACGGGATCCACGGAGGACCCGCGATCCGGAGGAAAAAATTCTGAGCTAAACCGAAGCGAGGCGAACCCCTTTATATCGTCGGATGACTTATGTATGCCATTCACGTTTCGGGAGGGTTTCGGCGTGCGCGAGATGCGAGTCGCGTACTAAGCTTTAGATTTGCGTATCCCTCCGGCGAGCGTCCTGACAAATTGCAAAGACCACGATCACGCTCTTGTAAGCGGACGTTCACTTGACAAATAAACGAGGGAAGCAGTGGGATGAAATTTTTCAACACACTTTGCGACACGCGCAAATAGGATTTCGATGGCATAGCACACAGATGTAATTCCCCTCCTCGTGGATCTCAAGGATCTTAAGCGTATCAATGACACAAGACGAGATTCTTACGGCCGCCTGAGAAACATATTATACAATAAAGCAGTTGGATGGTATTGTAAACTAGATACATGTGCAAGTAAATAATAATAGATGATAAACAATATATAATATAATAAGAAATAAATAGTAATAATAAATAATAATAATTAATAATAATAATAAAAATTATAATAGTTATATTAATCAGCTTCAAAAGAATTTGAAGAAATTTCAAAACTTCCTTCAAGTTCGTGTTTATAATAAAAACGCGCTTTACGATTGATCGATAAGTGGATCACTGATTTTTCCGCTGATGCGTACGTTGAGCAAAATCGTAATTCTGCAATTTATTAGTTTAATGACGCGTTTTTAACGAGGCGTCACGCGATAGCGAGATCGCATTTACGCCGATACAAAAAGCACGCGCATTGCGCTCGGAAATGCGAGAAATTCTCATTACGCGCGAGATGCGAGGCTGACTCATCATTGATCTTTCGAATTCCGGCAGAGCCCGCCCTTGGCCAGCCTCAGCGTCGAGAATTCTACTTATATTCAGCGGATGGACTGCGTGCGATTTACATGCGACATTACTTGGCGACGTCACGTGATGCGATTCTCTGCCGCCGCTGCGGCGGAAGCGAGATATGCGCGCGCGAGCGCGCTCTTCTCTGATAAGTATCTTTGCATACGTGAAATTTTTTTCAAGGAAACACCGAAAAGTACAAGTTGCGCATCGTTCGTGTTCGCAAATGGTAGAACGATGATATATATAGAGCGGCTGGGCGAGCATTCGTGTTCGGGTGCAGCAGGTGCAATAATATTTGCTGACGGAGTTTTTGTAGTTCCATCCAATAAAGCGATTTTAATGTATTACTGTTACACCGTTCACCTGCGTCACGTGATTAAAAAACAAAATGAAAGAGAAAGAAAGCAATAACAGTGCAAGATAATTAATGATACGCGAAACGTGCATGCGCGTACGAATACATATTAAATTTCTTTCTGGAGACAATTTTTCAATAGAAAATATTAGCATTTTCAATAGAAAATATTAGCATTTATATTATATAAATCGAAATAACTGTCATAATAGTGTAATTTATCTTGTTAAGTATATGTATAAATGAATATGTATTCAATTTTGTTATTTTCCAAAAAGCAATTTAAGTTTAAATATTAAATATAAGTATTAAAATTTAAATATTGCGGTTTTGAAGTACTACTATATCAATGCTTGCAGAATCAGCAACAATTTTTTATACATGTGTGATAAATGTTTATAATATAAAATTGGAAAATATATTTGAATCACTAATTAAATTTATGGCTGTAATAGAATAATATTTATTACAGTTTTAGTATACTTGGAATGTATATCGATCATACAATATAAGTATAATATAATAATTTTTACTAGCATAGTGTCTTAGTATTAATAATTTTTATTAATTAGTCCTATTTTTAATAATTTTCTTCATGTGTAATATGATTTGTAACAGTGTATACTGTATATATTTAAAAGTGATATCAATTAATTTGCAAAAGCCTTGAAAAGGATCTGTTATAAATTTTATTGGCAGAATACCCGTAGAAATTCAAGATCTGATAACAGAATGAGACAGTTTGGCGGCAGAAAACAAATAGGCTTTGTTGTTCTGTGACCATTTAAATAAAATATACAGCAAACTGCTCGGTTTCTGCCGCCAATCTGTTGTCAGGTTGTGCCATCAATCCCTGTTAGCAGAATACAATGCGAATCGCGATGGTGCGAATAAAACTGTTATTTACCATATATATGATATTGTGAGTAAATCTGCCAATTTTTCCGTTATATTAATATTGTTTATTGAAATTTTACATCAAAAATTTTTCTGGAATTATTAATCGTAAATCAGAAAAGTATTGCATTAGTTTAATTAGTATAATATACAGGTTGTTCCAAAATTGCTGCTAATAATCGCAGATTCTATGGAACATTACAAAACTTCTAATATCAAAATGTCGAGACTACAATAGTTGTTAAATGGAAAACGATTACAGTTCATTAATGACAGAGCTAAATTAAAATTTAACTAAATAGTTGTTAAATGAAAAACAGTTCATTACAGTTCATTAATGACAGAGTTAAAATTTTCCTTGTTCGAGTATGTGGAAGTACACGTGAATATAATGATGACTTTGACTCTTTATTAGTATTATAATATTTGGTGTGTGTTATTTTAAATCTTGAATTTAATTTACATATGCAATGTATAAATGTGCTGCGTATAAGACATTATAAAACAATTTTTTCATGAAATTATTAATGGTTATTTGTACGATAATTGCAATATTATCTCAATAAGCTCTCTTATTGAGTTTAATTGCTTTCCATTTCAAAAAATGTTATAGCCTCTCACAATATTGTATTTTTATCTTAGAATATCCTACAATTCTTCCTCTTCCTATCTCCCTCTCCCCTTTTTTCTCTCTGTATGGATGTATGCTAATGTTTTAAGAATTAATTAAAAAGAGATTAAGACAAGTTATTTGTATGTATATATATCTAAGTAAATTGCTAATTAATTGTCATAATATATAAATTTTTATTACAGAATTTAAGAGCAAACAAAATGATATTATATCTCTTCATCTTAGATATATTAATCTTTCTCTCTTTGTTTTTGCTATAGAGGATTAACATGGGATAAGGACGGGTTGCCATGTTTACAATCCGCCATAATTTCACGTATAAATAAAATAAACAACGTTTGATTCGTGTGTATAAATATGATAAATAAACTTTTGATCTGTATTCATGCGTCAAGCTGGGTTTACATGATTTGACAACGTTGGTCAAATCTAACAATTTGGTCATATCGTGTATAAATATCAAATGGTCAACCAAATTAAACACTGACCGATCTCATATGGATATTTTTCCTATTACATGTTCCGCATGTCCAATATTCGTCCAACACGTGTCCAACATCGGTGAACATTCACTAAATTCATTGGCTATCGGTTTCAGCGGCTTGTAAAAGTTTGCATAAATAACTTTATTGCCTCAATAAACAAGTTATTTTATAAACATGCAATCAGGTAATTACCAAAAAATGGCAAAGGTTAATAGATATTGACGGCAAATCCTACAGCCACGGCACGTATCGTTTCGTTATTTAATTAAAATTAATTAAAGGGAGATGCCTAAACATCCGATGAACTTTCGCAAACTTCATAATATATATTATACACGTGTATGTGTCGGTGTGTGTTGTTGTTGAGGAAGTTTCTTCATTATGCAACACGAAGTTCGGTCAAAATTATGACGCCGCTTTTTATTCCATTTGCATGGCCTTCCGCGGCGCGTCCTTTTATCGCTCATTACGTCAGAAATGGAATCTCTGCATGAAAATACCGATTAACACATCGTGAGATGACAAATTAGCGCTTAAGTCTCCTCATACATACCACCTGTTGATTTTCATCAATACGTTGTGCTCGTTATTTATTATACGTACGCTACTCCGTGTATTTAAATTTTCCATTTCGTAATATTCTTTTCGCAATTATGGTGTCTGTCATGTTTATGACAACTTCGTTAAACCACTGAATACAATCACGTGGGATTCTGATCTTATAATTACGACGTATTCAACCAATGAAAATTATATAATATAAATTTATAAGTTTAAATTATGTAATAATTCAAACGACGGGCAATATTGGGAAAAATGATTTTTCTCAACGAAATCAACCGATCTCCCTGTTTCTCTCTATCTCTCTCTTTCTGTGTATTTATTATTCTCTTCCTCTCTTCTTCTTCCGCTTTCTCTCTTTACTCCGTTTATTAAAAAATAAAATATTTCATTTCATTAAGACATTTTATATTTTCATTGTGATCATAATTTTGAATATGCATTTTATATAGTTATAACTTGAGTCGCATAAGTACAAAAACTTTTACTTAATCTCTGCTTTTCTGCCATTCATGCAAGCATATATATTAAAATGGAGTGTGCGCGAAACTTCACTAATTTTATTCACTCCCATTCATCTTACTTTCATGCGCGACCATTTTTCACGCAAATCCAGCTATAATTCTTACTATTTAGTTGCAATCCTCTTCTATTTCGCGTAGAAAGCAGGGTCGCGCTGGAAAGAAAAAAGCAACCAAGAAAAAAGGGAAAACAAAAAACGCAAATTACTATAGTACGTCACGCAGAGTTTTTCCATCATCGGAAAATTACGGTGCGATTCTTTCGTCGATTTTAATCTCGTGGCTATGCGCAGGATGTGGATGCAATAACGATCCCTCCTTTTAATCCCCCGACAACATGGCTGTGCTTACGGTTCTGTCACCTACGTATCCGTTGTGGCTACAAAAATCACGAAAATCGTAAAAGGATCATTTTCCACAAGATTACATGTTTAAGTGTTTAATAGCACTGTTACGAAGGATTATATCGGAAGGGAAATGTTAAAATATTTGAAACACGAATTAATAGCAGAAGTTATTTAAGCTAAACTTATTAACAATGAGCCTATATTATGTAGATAAAATATATAGATAAAATAGGTGTGTGAAAGGCAACCATAAGTTGATAAACATTTATCAGAATAGATGTGGGAATTGTTTCTCGCTTTGCACATATTGCTGCTTATTGCAAAATTTCTTATATAATAGATAATTTTTTTAGAAAACATTAGAAATATGAAACAAATATTAGTAAATCGAAGAAGTATCATAATCTGGATAAGATATATCACAATATGTATTGCAAAAGATTACGAACAAATATAGAAAAATTCTTGTACGTCTAATAAATTTTTACACTATTAAATCCAGGAAAATATCTCGATAAAATTGTTATAATATATTAATTCTAGTTCTAATATATATTTCAGTCATGTTATGATCGTTTTTACTATTTATTAAGGTGCAGTATATTATTATCATTATACATATATATAATATAAAAATATTTTTTATAGGGAAGAGTTGCTATTAATAGAGAAGAGTTGCCGAGAACTTCTCCAGAAAAAATATTTCTAAAAAATATCCCGTAGAAACAATGATCTGCTTTGACTAACATATCAAAAATATTGTAAAATTAGGAACAGAAAATTATTGATAAATGTGACTTCTCTATCAATTTTTATATCATCAGATTAAAAAGCATGCAAATAAATTACTAATTAATTATTGCAATACACAAGTATTGGCTTTAGTACAGATACCTCTCAATCATTCGATATAAGTAGAACAATTTTACACCATTAACTTATACTCAATTAAAAATTCCGTGCACTTGCTCTTGATCCACGCGGGAAGCCTCCGTAAGTCAGTTAATAACCATCTCACGTAGAGAACATCTATCATCGGCGCCGTGTCGACTCTGTTATTTTCCTCGCGTTTCTAATTCTGACAAGATCGGCACGTGCTCGCCGACGAACAAAAATGCCAAATCTCCGAACGAGCTTTCTCCGGTCGTCATCTTCAGGGTCGCGTGTCATCGCCGACGGCCGGCGCTATACCGCCGGAATAATTGACCTAAATGTACCGCAAAAATAGCGGATCATAAATTACACGGTCTCGACGAGAGTGCACTTGACACGGTGCTGTCGCCACACGACTACCATGCCGAAGAAAGAGACCGAAAAACAGAAAGGGATGGAGAAACAGAGGCAGAGATGGCGAACGAGGGAGGGAGAGGGAGAGAATGAAAGAGGGGTCCGAGGAGGGGGATGAAGTGAGAAGAGGACGCCCCATTGAAGGTTGCCAGCTCTCTTCCGTCGTGTCCTCATTTTAAGTAAGAACGAATGGAAAAGCGACGTATCAGCTGATGTGTGAATCTCGAAGGAATGCAGCGCGATCGAAGCGTTCATGTGCCGAAGGGTCGCTTGTCCGCGTGCATCGCTGCCTGTCCAGCCTGTTCAAGTTTATTTATGAGTTGCATTATGTCAATAGTCCACGTTACAATTGTGTACGAATCAAGCATACGGCAGGCAGCATACGGTAGCGGAGAGAGTATTTCGCGATACAGGAAGATACTGCAGCGTAGCGTAGTAGTGACGTATGAACTTTTAGTTCGCTTAATGTTAAAGCAAATTACATTCAGTCAAAACAAAGTAAATGAAATAATAATATTAGGTGTCTGCAAAAGTTTTAATCTTTTTTTTCAGCGCTCTGGTGCCATCATTTAAACTTCGAATAAATTTTCACTCTTTTTACGTTTTCGAAGAATTGGTGTCGAAGTTCGTAAAACGTCATGTGTCACGATTTAACGAGAAAAATAACTTGGAGAAACAATCGCGATGAGCAGTGAAAAGCTATATACGCTTCTCGTATTCAGCAAACCGTTTTGGACTTGGCTGGGAAGTTTTTCCGCACGCGAGGTATTTACCCAACTTAGCACCTCCGGATTACCACTCCAATCGATGCAGTACTTTTTAACTGAACAACACTTTCAAGATGTGATTGAGAAAAAACTTTTTTTCACAAAAGAATTCGAAAAACCGTTTTCGACAAAAGAATTCGAAATTTACCCAAGAGACGGCAGAAAATCGTGAAAAACGAGGACAAATATTTTTGTGACTGAATTGTATTGCACATATTACGCCTAAAACGCGAAAACGTGCAATATGTCTGTATAAAATATTTAAGATTTCTAATATTACAGGAAAAGATTTATTTCCCATAATAAAGGAGTATAATCTGGGGTAATCGAAGAGATTATTTGTACGTACATTTCTCCACGATACAAGAATTTATTTTATATACAGGGTGGCCCATTTTAATTTATACAGTCGATTTTTTAAAACACTAAAAGAGATACGAAAAAATGTTTCAGACAAACATGTCACGATTTCGAGGGGGACATAAGATGATACCATTGGTTTGACCTTGAATAGTCGTTTGAAGGTCACGCGAAGATCACCTTTAATTTCTTAAATTGAAACCCCAACTTTTTATTGCAGATTCTTATTCTCCATCCAAAAGTAAGTAACTTTTGTCTGAAACATTTTTCCGAAAAATGTCATCTTATGTCCTTAAAATGATCTTCAAGATGAGTTTTGAGGACATTTTAAGGACATAAGATGACATTTTTCGGAAAAATGTTTCAGACAAAAGTTACTTACTTTTCAATGGAGAATAAGAATCTGCAATAAAAAGTTGGGGTTTCAATTTAAGAAATTGAAGGTGATCTTCGCGTGACCTTCAAACGACTATTCAAGGTCAAACCAATGGTATCATCTTATGTCCCCCTCGAAATCGTGACATGTCTGTCTGAAACATTTTTTCGTATCTCTTTTAGTTTTTTAAAAAATCGACTGTATAAATTAAAATGGGCCACCCTGTATATATAAAGTTAAAAGTTAAAAGTTAAAAGCATTATACATATATATATGTATATATAATACTGCTTTTAACTTTAAAGCTAATGCACCCTCAACGTTACGTTTCTGGGTGCTTTTAACTTTGAAGATAATGCACTCAAAATTACGTTTCTGAAAAAAGTTCTTTGAGTTATGATTGAAGGATTATTGAGCTGAAGGTCTCCAACTGCTCCTCGATTGAAGTTATTTCCTTTTACGACTCATTATTATAAGATACGAACTCTTTATATTTTTATATGTATAGCTATATCATTTCCAGTTTTATTCCATTTCAAGCGACTTTCGTTTAAAAATAAAAATCGTCCTGCAATAACGGAGATTCATTTATATTAGAAAAAATCTTTATTTAAAATAAATCATAAGAAAGTACGACGGTATGAAATGGATGGAATCTAACGGAAACAAATTTAGATTTTCGCTTTCGCTTCGTTCCTTCCTTGCTCCCTTCATCTCTTCATTCAATTTATAAAGTATTCAGAAGTTAATTACATCAAGCGTGAAACAGTCACCAGATCGCGGAACACAATTTATAAATGAGTTTGCAAACTCGTCACGTAACGTGTTAATTTCTGTCTCGCTCTTTTTATGCAGACATGATATAACAGCCTATTAATATTAACGTAATCCGTCAGCAGAAAATGCCTGAGCTCGCACTTTGGCATTAAAGGTAACGAAGCATCTCGCCGATGTTTTAAAGTGAGGCGTTCATTACTGCCGCGCAATCTCGCGCCGGTCCTCGCGTTAAAATAAAAAAAAATCTCGCAGCTGGTGCATCTTAATGGAAAGAATGCTTTTCTGTGTAGCTTACACCCTTGCAATGCGCGCGCTCGCGCGCTCTCATTTACTTGCTTGCATCGCGATAGCAGATTAAAAACATCCACTGACCCTCTTAAGAACGTCCACCTCTTTTTATTTGCAGATCCACGGGGGTGCGGAATCGGCGCTTTACCTATAGCATCGCCTCGAGCGTGGGAAAGGACCTCCTCCGTCGGTCTCGCGAATCCCGTAACGCGGATTAACGTAACGTTATCCAGCGAGCGAACCCGGAAGAGGGACAGCCACCCAAGAAAGTGACGCCTCAGCCGTCTCGGCTTCAACGATCGAAGATGAACGCCTGCCTGGTGCATCAGTTGATCGGGACTTCCGTCACCTAAAGTTATCCCATAGCTTTCTCTCTCTGTTCCTCTCCCTCCTCCTTTCTTTCTGCCTCTCTCATCCGAACAAGAGGAGGACCCTACGCGCTCGTTGGCGGCACGGACCGCCATTGAGCGCGGATGACCACGAAGACGACGTACGAGCCGCAGGTCCCCTCGTTCGGCGCGATGTCGCTGCTGGACGTCACCTCGACCGAGGAGGACCCGTACGCCAACGGCACCGAGGTGAACGCCGTGGAGGTCACCTGGCCGAACGTGCCGTCCACCATCATGAAGGTGATTCTGATCTGCGTGCTCGGCTCGATCATCGTCACCGCCCTGTTCGGCAATCTTCTGGTGATGGTGTCCGTGATGCGGCACAGAAAGCTGCAGATCATCACCAACTACTTCGTGGTGTCGCTCGCGCTCGCGGACATGCTCGTGGCGATGTTCGCGATGTCGTTCAACGCGAGCGTGCAGATATACGGCCGGTGGCTGTTCGGCTACTTCATGTGCGACGTGTGGAACTCGCTGGACGTGTACTTCAGCACAAGCTCGATCCTGCACCTGACGTGCATCTCGATCGACCGTTACTACGCGATTGTGAAACCGCTCAGGTACCCCGTCGACATGACGAAGAGGGTGGTGAAGTTCATGCTGCTCTCCTGCTGGCTGGCGCCGGCCCTCATCTCGTTCGTGCCAATCTTCAACGGCTGGTACACCACCGAGGAGAACAGCGTGCACCGGCATAAGCACCCGGAACTCTGCGAGTTCAAGGTCAATATGGTATACGCCATAGTGTCGTCCAGCATCTCCTTCTGGATACCTTGCAGCATCATGGTGATCATGTATTACCGGATCTTCAAGGAGGCGAACAAGCAGGAGAAGCAGATGCACAGTCGGATGGGAAACGCCATGCTGCTCAGTCACAGACCAAGCAAGGATCTCAACAATATCAATGGCGAGCTCAACAGCGGCGGCTCCTCGAAGACGCTGACGTTGAACGAGATCAACACTGAACACTCGGTGCACACACCTACGAAAGATAGGAATATGATGACGATGAAGAGAGAGCATAAGGCGGCGAGGACGCTTAGCATCATCATGGGTACATTCATTATCTGCTGGCTGCCGTTTTTTCTCTGGTGGGTGTGCGTTTAAGTGTCTGCATTAGATATGTGTTACAGGAAGAGTTCGAAGAACGGTTTTTTATATTTTTTAATCTAACAGGATTCGATTTTTTGTTACCATTAACGGCCATATGCCATTTCTGAGGCACAATTCTTATAAATAAGATTGAATAAATAATAGATGTAATAAATATTGAATGAATAATATATGCATTTGTATTAGTTGCATTAATTTTAAAATTATGCAATATATTTCTATATTTTTTAAGGTTTTTTCTCGAAGGAGCGAAAGCTAAAACCTTGTACAGATTACTCGAGAGGATAATCTCTAACTTACTTAGAACTTCACCCTTCATAACATATGTTAAAATGAAAAAAGATCCGCGAGGTGCAACCTTTTTTGCAGTTTTAGTTTTATTATTTGAACTATTTAAAGAACGATGCTAGTTTAGGGCCAAAATTTGCCTGTAAGGGAAACGTACGAAATTGGTCAATCTGTATGTTTATGGATCTGCTGAACTCAAATATGAAAGTTAAAATTCTCCAAACCCCGGGGAAAGTTGTAAAAAAATAGGTTTTTGACAGAAAAACTTCGTCTTGCACCAAATAATTTCTAATGAATATATAATAATTATGAACAATATAATTGATTTTATATTGTTTTTTAATAGTATTTTGAAGAGAGAGGAAGAGAGAAAGGGAAGGAAAGGCATTGCGACCGCTCATTTTCACCGAAATTCCACATTTTTATGGTTCTATGGTTTGCAAGTTTCTTACTCTTTTCATTATTCTCTAACATTTCGTATACACATTTTCTTTTCTTATTGTAAAGATATAATAGGGCGGTAAAATATATATATATATATATATATATATATATACACAATATATATGAATATGAATATAAGTATATTTAACAAAATCTAATATTACATGCGGAATAAGGATACAATGACATATGCAGTCTTAGGGTACGTTTATGTTGGAGCAGAGATAAACAATAAGAGCGGTGATACTAGCATAGTACCGCGTTGCGTATCGCAACGTGTCTACTCAGTCACTAGTTGCAAAAAATAGAGCTAAGAACGACATTCCAGTCAGTCCGCGAAGCTATCGCACGACGTCTGTTACTCTGTATTGCGTTCATCGCCCCTTACGTATCTTCGTATACTTTCCTTAAATCATATTAGTTCTATTTTTTATTTGCATATTACTTTTAAGGTTTATTTCATTTTCCCTGTTATCCTTGAACTAAGTTCGAATTAACTGTCATTATGGTTAATAAATGTGTCAATATGCGGTACTATGCTAGTATCACCGCTCTTATTGTTTATCCTTATTCCGCATGTAATATTAGATTTTGTTAAATATACTTATATTCATATTCATATATATTGTATATATATATATATATATATATTTTACCGCCCTATTATATCTTTACAATAAGAAAAGAAAATGTGTATACAAAATGTTAGAGAATAATGAAAAGAGTAAGAAACTTGCAAACCATAAAAATGTGGAATTTCGGTGAAAATGAGCGGTCGCAATGCCTTTCCTTCCCTTTCTCTCTTCCTCTCTCTTCAAAATACTATTAAAAAACAATATAAAATCAATTATATTGTTCATAATTATTATATATTCATTAGAAATTATTTGGTGCAAGACGAAGTTTTTCTGTCAAAAACCTATTTTTTTACAACTTTCCCCGGGGTTTGGAGAATTTTAACTTTCATATTTGAGTTCAGCAGATCCATAAACATACAGATTGACCAATTTCGTACGTTTCCCTTACAGGCAAATTTTGGCCCTAAACTAGCATTTTTCTTTTACGCGTGTGTCTTCAAAAGAATCATTAGAAAAGATAGGAACAGTCTATAAAAATGCTCTAGACATTCCAACATTAGATACAAATTGAATTAGGTCTCAAGTTTTTCATTGATTTTTAATTTGAAAATCAATTTCTCGTTTCGATATTTATTTTCAATGTTCGCCTCAAGAAATAACTCTTGATTCCATGCGATTACCAGGTACGTCAGTACGGCGGTGTGCGACACCTGTCCGTGCCCGGACATCGTGATCGCGATCCTCTTCTGGATCGGGTACACGAACTCGGCGTTGAATCCATTGATCTACGCGTATTTTAACCGTGACTTTCGAGAAGCGTTCAAAAACACCCTGCAGTGCGCCTTCTGTTCGCTCTGTAGGCGGGAGCCGTCTGATCTTGAAGCGCTGGACTTCCGTCGGCCATCCCTCAGGTACGATCTGGTCTGACACATCGAGGTACGCACTTCGTTCTATCGCTTCCTTCTTTTCAAGCGTTATTAGTTGCGTGCGGCTATTTTCCTTTCCCCGATTATGCCCGGTTGTCGCTCTTGATGCGTCAAGGACCGATTAATCGGTCAGTCAAAAATCGTCGCTTGGAATTTCGAACAGCGCGCGTTCCGCGTTGCGGAATCTGTAGCATGTATGCACATTATGTCTTATCGCATACGAAGCTTGAATTACATCAGATCTACATAAAATCGCGTGAAATAAATTACGTGGAATGTGCACGGCACGATACAAGTAAATTATATGGAATTTACATAAAATTAGCATTACATGAAATAAATTACATAAAATTGCATACATTACAAAAAGTTTGTGAAATTAGAAATACATACAGAGTTAATGCGGAGATACTTAAAATTTTCTTTTCTTAATATTTTTATCCAAGGTCAGTGCATATAACTTGTCACACATGCCTGTCTCCTTGCGGTCTTATGATAAGGTTTATTTTTAAAATTATAAATATTTAATGAAACATACGGCTTTTTTAAATGGCTCTCTCAGGTTGGTACATATTATAAATCATATTTGCATTTCGTTTTCCTATTGTGACACTAATATTTTTCATATCTTCTTGCGTTGCAATAAAACAACATTAATGAGATTCAATAATTTGAAACTTTTTGTTGCACTTGCGTAATATATCTTATCTACCTTTTCCTTTATGATATGATCTTAAGTTTATATTTTCTGTATCTTGCTGAATTTGTAGATTAGTAAGATTAACATGAAATTTTAATAAAAAACCGTAAGTCATGATTTCTCTATTATATCTTTCTTCAATTCTTTGCTCACTGGCTATTATATGAAATGTGTTATTTCACATTCTGTAGCATTAAATATATTTCCGATGATATAAATTCGAAATGCTCAATATGAGTTGGACGAGAGCTCGATAGAAATTTTCGCGAAAATAATATATGCTTGCTCGACGTGCATTTTTGTCCAGAAACGTCAGGTATTTAATCGCGATAAATTTGACAATAAAATTTTTCAATGCATCAAGAGCGACTCGTTCACTTGAATGTTCAGTTATAAAACGAAGCTTTTCATAGCATTTCATAACAGAGCTCTCCAAAATAAAAATCCGCTTTGACTCTCGAAAAAGCTGCATTTAGCCACTCCATAACGCGCATAAAGTTTGAATTAAATTTAACAGCGCAATCTAATCACGTGTATTTATGTCGTAAATAGTACTTTATCGAAATTTACGTTATTACATGTCACAGATAACACAAAAATATATTTACTATTATCAATTAAAAATAACTTTTAACGCGAAAATTAAAAAAAACTTGTAGAAACAAATGCAAAACTTTTTATTTCTATCGAATTCCGATAAAATAAGTTTACACGATATAATATGTAATATAATAAAAATAATATAAAAATACCAAAATTATTCTAAAAGCATCTTTATAATAAATTATAATGAACTATTTAAAAAATAATAGCTACTGAAGGAGCAAACTTATTATTAAAATATTTTATCGCGAGATTTCTTGCGTTTCTCAAGTCATACGTCGAATACCAAAGGTATTTTATTTCAGACATGTTCTAAAAATTTAGAAACTCATATGAACTACCTAATAACAAATTGCACAAAAAAAAACACAAAAAACAAACGCCGAGCATATGTTAAAATATAAATTTTGATTCAAATACCATAAACCTGCTTACGAGTAAAAATCTCACGTATACATTCGCGTGTATGGCAATTTTACATCGTTAGTGCGTCACGCGTGAACATTTGTTACATTTCACACGTCACTTCCGTTCGCTAAACTACCCCGCGTTGTTTTATTACCGGCGCACCGCTGCCAACACTGAACAGTCGCATTTTATTGTGCATCCCGGTAGATCCGATAACGGAAACGCGCGGCGATTAGCGCCGGCAGCGCGGGAATTTATCTCGAGCATTCCAGCGTCGCGCAATTCCGAGAAACGATCATTAAACTCATAAGCTAAATCTAATTTAATCCGCGAATGGGACGCGTATGGCGTCATGTATCACCATTTTCATTCCCCGCGCCAATTACTCCATTATTCTGTTCAATTACGTATACTGCGTATCTCGTACGCGATGATGCGCGACGCACCACGCGAACAGGACCATGAACTATACGAATCCGAACATCCGGACCCCGAAAAGTGAATAGTTTCTCGTTTAACTAGAGTCCTAAATAATTAGAGAAGCGCAATCGGTGCCTCGCTTGCTGATTAGCTGACTGCCATGTTGGTCCTACCCCGAATAGTCAAATCTGCGAGGAGCAGATTTTATGTAGTACCTGCTACAGACTTTGTCAGTAGCTTTTGCTAGCAGAAATACAACAGGTTTTGATAGCAGAATGTAATGACAGACTGACGGCAGAAACCGAGCAGAATTTGTCTTTCCAATGTATTTAAATGGAACGTACTACAGATTCTGCTCGCGTTTTGCCGCCAATCTGGGCCCAGATTCTTGAAACGAGGAGTCGCATACGATATCATACGCTATCCTATGCTATATCCTATGATTAGTTTCTCCTTGATTTAAGTAATATTATATTTCTTGTTCAAAACAACATGTAATGTTGTTTATAATAATATAATGTTTCGGATGAGTAAAACCTCTATATAAATCATAGCTAAAAGATTGGCTTCATAAACATAAACAAAAATAATTTATTTAGTATTTATTTATTATTTATGCAATCAAATAATTTCTTTCTCTTTCAACGAGAGAAATTTCACTGTATAATATATTAATATTCATTTGATATAAAGGTTTGCAGTCTGCAACGTCATTAAAACATTGTCAGAACTTTTTGGCTCTTTCATTTACACAATTTTCTCTATTTTTCCAGATAATATCAGTTTTATTTGTACTAATATATTGAATTTTGTTGGAAAATGTTTTACAATGTCAATTCATTAAACAATTTTTGAAATAAAGTACAAGAGGCTCCAAATACTTCACTCTCATAAGAGAAAATGCTACATACCTTATGATGTCAAAAATCACACTGCGTTAATTATAAACTCCTAAAAATGAATCTATTAATGAAAATTAACCCTAATGTTAAATAGATTCATTCAAGAATAAATCTTAATAAATTTTAATGAAAAAGAGATTCTCATACTATTAACGAGGTTGAGTCATAAAATCGAATAGCTATAATTAATTATTAACGTAGCATTAATTATTAACATAACATTAACAATTATTAACGATAATTAATTATAGTAATATATAATTAAAACGTAATAAATATATACAATCAAAACATCGCATTAATACTCCTTCTCTTATCTTTAATATACCAAAAAATCAGAATACATCTGCAAACATTTCTTTTTTATTTACATTTGTTTACACGTACAAAAAGGCAATCGTAAAGATTCGTTCTATTACGAACCCCTTTGCTTGCTGTTATCTTAACGGCGCGGTCCACGGGGGCGAGAATCGAGCACGCGGCAAATCTATCTTCTAACACGAGCTTTCCTGATGACTCGACACACGTAGAGAGCGAGTGGCCGCTCGATCACGTGCACGCACGGACAATCCTCCGTTACGACGACGGCCTTACGAGGGAAGTAACTTCCGGTCTGCTTTGATCCTGTTTTCAGATACGACGATCGTACCAAGAGCATATACTCGGAGACGTACACGAAGCACATCGACCGACGAAGATCGAGTGAGTTCGGCAGCAGCCTCTGAGACGAAGCTACGTTTCGATTCTAAGCGCAACGTACGAGGAGCATATGTACATCTTCATACACACCCGCGAGGGCGCGCTCCCACACGTACCCACCAATCCACCCACTCACACACCCACATATCCACACAAACACATGCATGTCGCGCGCCGTAATTAAGAAAAACATAATCGTATATATACAGGGTGGCCCATTTTAATTTATACAGTCGATTTTTTAAAAAACTAAAAGAGATACGAAAAAATGTTTCAGACAGACATGTCACGATTTCGAGGGGGACATAAGATGATACCATTGGTTTGACCTTGAATAGTCGTTTGAAGGTCACGCGAAGATCACCTTCAATTTCTTAAATTGAAACCCCAACTTTTTATTGCAGATTCTTATTCTCCATCCAAAAGTAAGTAACTTTTGTCTGAAACATTTTTCCGAAAAATGTCATCTTATGTCCTTAAAATGTCCTCAAAACTCATCTTGAAGATCATTTTAAGGACATAAGATGACATTTTTCGGAAAAATGTTTCAGACAAAAGTTACTTACTTTTCAATGGAGAATAAGAATCTGCAATAAAAAGTTGGGGTTTCAATTTAAGAAATTGAAGGTGATCTTCGCGTGACCTTCAAACGACTATTCAAGGTCAAACCAATGGTATCATCTTATGTTCCCCTCGAAATCGTGACATGTCTGTCTGAAACATTTTTTCGTATCTCTTTTAGTTTTTTAAAAAATCGACTGTATAAATTAAAATGGGCCACCCTGTATATATATATATATATATATATCTATTCATTAACGTGTAACGAACGTGTCCCGCGCGCCGCGAGACATCCCTCGCAACTTTGCCAAACAGACGAGACGAAGGGGATGAAAGGAAAGACTCCGCGTCTTCCTCTTTTTCTCTCCTTCTCCGTCTCTCCGTCTACCTGTCTCTCCCTCTCTCTCTCTCTCCCTTTCCCTTTCAAACCGAATGCCGAACGCGCGAGCCGCTTGAAAGATCCGCGCGCACGTGTGCATGTGTGTAGGTAGATTATTTGTAGGTCGCCCATCTGCCAAAGTTAGATTCTTAAGTAGGAGCACACTTTCGCCGCCGCAACCTCCTGCTCCCCCCTCCCCCCGCTCCCTCCCCCGCTCCCCGGCCGCTCATCAAGTAGCCGATGAGAGAAGTGTGCCTCCCGTGCGCTTCGCTTCGAGATCAATAAAATCGTGTCCGCGGGAGGAAACGGAGGAAGGAGGTTCCGACTGAACGACGAAGCTCTCGCTGGGGAGAGCGCTCGGCGCGAGAGGAGGAAGAGGAGGAGGAGGAGGAGGAGGAGGAGGTGCGGTGTTCCACTGCTGCGGATATACCCGGGGAGGTTCGCGGGGACAACCCGACGATGGACAATCCCGGCGCGGGATGGCCCTCCCGTGTATAAATCTCTTGATACGTACGGCACCTTCTCCTCGGATCGGCTCGAAAGTTTCCGTTCACGGCGGTCCGAGATCCTTCGCGTCAATCTTGCGTTAAATTCCTTCGATTCCCTCGAGAGGATTCCGTTTGATATTTATGGTATCACGGTGCTTTGCGAATATATATATTTGGAAACGGTGTTGGAATTCTGAAAATGTTGATTGTAATGTTGATTAATTGCGTGGAAACGTGTGTGCACACAATTGGACACTGGCGATCGCAATTGAAGTGTGAATGATCGCGGTGGTGAATTAAATGTTGAATTTAAATTGATGCAAAGGTAATCGTTTAGAGAAGTACGTTCGTAATTAATTATCTAATTGCCACGAGTGAATCGAAAAATCATTCATTGTTAAAATCAATCGGTCCATTTGGTTGAATTCCAAACGATTAATTCATTTATTTAACTGGGTAACAACGTTCGGAAAAGATCGCTCAGGACGAGAAGAATAATTTGTAATATAGTTTTACAAAATGCGAATTTATTTATTATATTATAGCTGAATGATAATATTTAAATACACGGCGATAAAAATGTAACGTGTATCGTTCGGAGAGAAAACTGTTAAATTTTGAATAATTTGTTGTCTTGTTGAATCGATAAAGAGAATCGGGGAAGCAAAGTGAAACGTGATGAAAGTGAGTAAACTCGAAAAAGGAGATGGAGATGCAAAAAGATACTCGAGCGTTATACATTATTCAGTCAATCTGATACTAGTCGATCGTAAGATGATTTCGATGTAATCCGTGTTTTTAGATCGCGAGTAAACGCGCGGAAGATGCCTCGCTGGATTCTTCATTTCCGCCGCGTGATAAATTACGACCGAAATGCATTTTGTTTTTCTTACTTCGCGATTTAATGGCTGAGAGCGTTGTGACGCGCCAGCGTCACGTGATTAAACTAATGCGATAATGCGAGAATACCAGATACAGTAGCGGGATTATAAATTACACATTTACAACTGATATCAATCTTTCGGAAGATTGGCTCTTGCGTTCTCTCTTTTTTTTCTTTTCCTCTGCAAAATGCAACTTGAATTTAATTTTAGGATTTATTTAATTTAGGATTTATTTATTATTGAAACCGTTTTTTTTCCCACGATGCGTAAATATCGCTGCGTAAATTGGCCTGAGATATCAATTTACTATTGAACAATGTTAAATTATGCATTGAGACCCAAATTGAGTCGCCAAAGCACGTGTTACATCCACGCCACAATCATATGTTGCGATTGGTTAAAAAGAGAAACATAATATGCTAATTGCAGTTTAATTACCGCGTTATGACTCGTTCGCGTAAATTGAGCGTCGCTCCATCTCTCTTTCTCTCTCAATCGTAGCCATTAATCGTAAACTCGTTGCCAGTTTTGTCGTCGACTGTCGGCGCGTGTCGTTCCGTCGCAAATTTCAGATTCGCAGCGTCCCTTCGTGGAAACATCTCCATTCACTTAATCGACATCGGCACTTCTGGATTACTCCGAGATGGATGTACGTTCAAAGCGAAGCTTTCTCGCGACCGCAGTCACGGGTGGAACCGCTTTGCGCGTTCGAATGGCGCTTTCGAAAGTTGTGTTTCGGAATGGCTATGTAGCTCGGCATTAATGTCGAAAAGCCTCGACAGTATTGCTGCTGTATAGACAGCATCTCTCAAAATTACGTTTCAATCAGCACCGTCACGTCGATCGTACGGTGCTATTAAGTGCGATTAAAATTATTAAATGAATTCGATGCTTCCTTTTTGAAGAAATTGAGTCTTTATCTACTTTCTTTTTTTTTCGAGAGGAGATTCGTCAACTATCCGATGATGGAGAAAAGTATTAGAAAACGATGGCGAATATTTCGAAGATTGACGTGCCTGTTATTTTTTTCTGACGAAGGTTGAATTTCTTCGAAAAAAGCACCGAATTTATTTCCACACCTAATGAATGCATTGCGACTCTTAGTTCCTACCATAAATAGCCACACACACACACACATATATTCTTGTTTTCCTTCGTAGCAGATTCGAAATTGAGTTCGACATATAAATTATCTAATTTATTCGGTTCGGTTTTAAGAACACTTTCGTTCAGAAATCTCTAGGCAATTTTCTCCGGAAGGACGTAATCATAAAGCTGCCTGCGAATGTCAAAGTCGCGAAGTGAAAGAAAAATGAACGAATGCACATTACTAAATAAACGTTAAATAAATATCTTAAAGACCGGATGAGTTGCGTTGCAACTCGACAAGTTCTTTTAGTCGTAGCATTTTTATGGCCTTCGATGCTTCTTTTTTCTTCCTTATTCGTGGATCTTCTCTCTCTTTCTAAAAAGGTCACTATTCGAATCCGGTGCGCGAGCACTTTTTGCCGGTAAATCGCAGCTCGCTCGCGTTAAACGGATATTTATTCTTCTTTATTTTCTCCCTTCTCGCTCTCTTTCGACGGAACGAACGCCGCGTCTCCGACGAGCCTCCGCGCGTTAAGCGGCACGCGAACGTCGACTTCCTTTGATCGGCCGAGCGACGAACGACAGAGGAGTGGAAATTGGAGGGACTCGCTTTCCGGAAATGGCAGATCGGAACGACGATGATTGCGATTCTGTTTATCTGACGTCAATTCGAGCGTGCGTGTCTTTATTTATACCCTCCATTTCCTCGGCGCGTTCGACGAAAAGCGCTGAGGGAATCTCGATCGTTCCGGGCGTCGCGGTGTATCCGCGACCACGAAATCTGGAACCTAGTCATGCGAGTTACGTGGAATAATCAATAATCGCGCGGTCTCTCCATCGATCGCCAATCGCCATCCGCGTCTCGCATCTCACGCGCGGAAGGACACGCGAGAGGATCAGAATCGCTCAGCTCGATCCTCTATCTCGGGACGCGCGGGTTTCTTGATGGAGAACGCGATGTCGTTAACGCGTGCGTTAACGATTAAGATTAATGAGCGCATAGGATTAAACGAGAGAGATGTCTGTTCTTGCGCGTCTGTTCGCTGTTAAGTTTTATCCTCGAGAACGGCGCGTTCGAACGCGCGACGCAGATCGCTGAACGAGAATATAAATTCAAATCGCGCCAGTTGAGTGATCGCTGCCAGTCACGTAAGGATTGGCTGTTACGACGAGATTGCGCGATGTTTCCGTTGATTTTCAATCGTGACGGCGACGCACTAACACACACACGCATACGCACATGTCGCATCTAGATGGTGATACAACTGAACGCAGCGACGTTTTGTAGAGAAATTTGTTTTCTGTTTTTTTTAAAGATTTTCTATCCTGCTTTAAAATTAATAGTATGTGTTTAGGTTGATTCACTGCTATCTAGGCACGACTCGGATTACTTAGTTCACGTACAATATATGCAGCCGGATAACGGCAAAGTATCAGGATTTAATTAATGTCCAAGGTGTAAGCAAAGCGGAGCAAACGAGCGCAAGCGATCGCTAGGGACGCGACAATTGGTGATCGAGGTAAAATTACGCGGCGGTTCCGCCGATTCTTCCTTGCAGCGGCAGCAATTGCGACAGACAACGCGGCGCGATGCTAATTACTAATTACCGTCGTAGCGATCAATCGAAAGGAATCAAATTTGGTATGTACAATATCGACGAAACGCTCAACGGTGTTACATGGTATTCTGTGGTATATGTGAATTTTAATCGGACTCGATTCCGCCCGAAAGGCGAGCAATCGCGTATTACTAATCTTATATCGGTTGTTGAGTTTATTAAATGACTTTAAAATCTTTAATCGCGGTAATAAAGTTCCGATTTTACATTTGGTTTTTATGCGATACTGATTGAAATTGCACTTTTCGCTCGCAGTTTTATTATTAGTATTATAAATATTACATATATGTAATATTTATAATACTAGTAATACAATTGCGAGTGAAGAGTGCAATTTCAACTAGTATCACATTTTATATATAATATACATATATAGTATTATATATATTTATATATATAAAATATTGTTCTTCATAAAATTGTTTTTAAAACTTAAATATACGTAATTTTAATTAATAGATATATATAATTTTGATTAATGGAAATAAAATTTACATATAGCTATATATAAATTTTATTTCCATTAATATGGTTCTAAAAACAATGTCTCATGAAATAACACGTTAAAATAATAGCAGCCTATTTTTTAATAATTTGTTTATTGAAAAACAGGATATGTTTTCAGCAATAAACAATTACGACTATCTATGATAGACTTACATTATAATATTAATGCAATATGTTCTACATTCATACATTACACAATAATCAATTTTATTATTTTGGAAATACTTTATCGCTTGATGAAATGTAACAGGTTATAATCAAATAACGATTGCTCGTCTCCATAACCGATATTCTATTACTAGTAAGAAACGTATCCGTTCTTTTGAGTTTGAATAACGTGTCGAACGCTGTCGACAAAGAATTGGATCCGCTGGATTATATAACGTTGTGTAATAGAAAACGGGAACAATTCCACGGGATTTGGCTGGGTGAGCTTCGTCTCCTTTTTCTCCTTTTTTTTATACCAACGGAGAGTCGACCCGTAAAGCGCAATTATCATTACGATGAATGGATCTCGCCGGAAAAAAAGGACTAAATTGATGCAATAACGTCATTTCCCCCAAGTGATTTACCATATTAATACACGACGGAATCTATCGAGGTCCTCCTCTCTCGCAGATAATGCAGCACTTTTCCACAGTTTCCTTTACTTAACTTTCAACTCAACTCATTTCAATTGTTCGTCTTATTTTATACTGGCCAGCAATTCGTTGTACATCTCGCGCTACACATCTCATGTAATTAATTTAAGATAATTTATGTAGTGATTGTTGGTTAATTTAAATTGCGCGCGCGCGCGCGCGCGCGTGTGTGTGTGTACGTGTATGCATGCTTCTATACGTGTGATGTTTTCGGAAGAGGAAAAATGTTGATAAATTGTTATTAGCAATCGAAGTAACGTGTCGGTCAACGTAGAAACGTTCATTTACATCATTTATATATATATCATAATTTGTTATTTGCTTTTCTTCTGTGATAAAAATTAGGAGAGCCATCGGATGTCCTATATAATTCGTTACTTGTAAATAGTTTGTAAATACGTATGTACGTGTATCGTTTTGTAATGAATTGCCGAGAAGTAACCAGTGTTGTGCAGTAATTACATTAAACGATATTTCGTCCCGTTTCGGCAAATCTATTTGTTAGTCTCTAACGGCGTGTTAACAATCAGGCGCAGAACGTATCGATCGTAGAACGCGTAAGCTAAAGCAGACAAACGAAGATGCACGAGGAGTCTTGAAACGCATTTTGTTCCGGCAGCCGTTTATCTTTCATTGCGTCGCCAACATCAATCAAGAATACAAGATGTAGCATTTATCTGATATTTTTTGCGTCGTTTATGTCGTTGCGAAGTTTACTTTCGCCCGTGAGGACATAGTTATCGCGGAATGACAAGCAATCGCTGAACAATAAAACGAATCTAGATTGCGTGTAATGAAGTCTAGCAAGAAGAATATCTACAAATGTATGCAATAATGATAATGATAATTAATCTAATCTTGTATCCGTGATTCGACTGTGTGGAGGAACACGGCAATATCGATACTCGAGGACATATCAACGTTGCGGGAAGATGTTGCACAAACGCTCTTGTACATAGACGAGAGAACGGCGTTTTTTCTCGTTCGTGTGTCGAAACGTACGAAAAAAACGCGCGAAAAATGTTGAGGAAGCGTATTGCGTGTATCACGAGTTAACTATAAATCAAAAGAACATAACATCTGCTATAATTACAAATATAAGTCTTGTAGTCTAATCTCTCTCTCTCTCTCTCTCTCTCTCTCTATCGCTCTCTGTCATTCTGTCTCTTTTATTTTCTCTATATACCCCCTATTATACCTTCTTTTTCCTTCCTACGTCTTTATTTTAATCTTATTAGGTGTGCGCAAATTAATTCGGTATTTTTTCTCTTTGAAGAAATTGACTGAATTCCTTCCCAGTGAAAAGGAATTGTGCAAGATGCCGGCAAGATGAGAGGAAAATGACGATGACGAAATTTTCGCTTTATGTTTATATTCTGAAAAATGATGAATATTTCGAAGATTGACATATTATTAATTTTTTGTAATAAAGGCTCAATATCTTCAAAAAAAAACACCGAATTAATGTTCTCACCTATTACTCGCAGCAGACTAGTTTTGTCCAATGCAGCACGGGCTGCATTAGACAAGCAATAATTGCTTGCTAATGTAAGATCAATAATGATCCGCATTAGTAACGATGATCACGAATCGCAATAATAACGTATTTCGAATTGCGAAACATCTCGTGTGTATCGCCCGATGTTTTTTTCCTATTTTTATTCCATCCCTGTATCTTTTTTTTTTACATTCGTGATTTGTTCGACAACGTTTGGTCGGATTTCGTATCGAATATGCAGCGGAGCAACAATTTCATTGCAGCGGCGGTATTCTCTCCTCTCGTGTTATACAGGGTGCTTCTTATCCGCCATCGGTGGGCGGTCTGCGATACTTCAATAAAGGAAACATTCCCAAGTAATTTCCTGATGCTGATCAGTGCCGTCCTTTTAGAAGCATCGCAGAAAAAAAATAGTGCAGAACTTTCCGATTCAATTTTCTCCAGAAGTAATAACTTACTACGTACTTGGGGCGACGGATAAGAAACACCCGGTATACATACGTCGCGAGAAGCTCGAAAAAGGACGGGCGGAAATGGCGTTACGTAGAAATCCCGCTGCACAAGAAAGTGCGCGGAGTAAATTAAAGAAGGGACTCACTATTTTATTCCCGCCTAAGTTTTAATTTGTTTTTTTATGTCTTCTTTTGATCCGCGTTGCCATTAACAGTCAGTCGGGAGAAAGCAGAATTCCTCGTACCCTTATCGCGATGTCGTTGAGAGAACCGCTGAAGAGATGCGTTTGTTCCCGGGGTCTTTGAAGGAAACCTTGCGCTCTGTATAGAGCCGACGGGAAAAAATATCATCGAAGGACGAGGAATATCCATATTACATATATTTGCCCAAGGACTTACATCACCACTTGCCTGCTACGCGTATGTCATCCCCTTTAATACCTCTCTATTACTGCTACGTACGCACAACACCAATGTAACGCACTTTTATACAGGAAGTTTTTATAATGGATACTTAATTACAATATCAAGCCACACTGGGTGCTATTGTTTCATATGCGGTACGTGTAATACAAACCTCTTTACATTCTTATGCGATCAAGTGCTATTACGGTCAATCAGGGCGAAAGGATATTTTCAGAGCTCTACTAGTTATACAACTTCCGGGCTGAGATAAGACTATCTCCCTCGACCTGCATGACTATTGGGACCACGGTAGATGTACCGCTAAGGGCATATCGTAACCATCACCGAAGATAGAAAGCAGAGACGTGATTTCAGGTGATTCCTTCAGCAAAGCAGTGCGCGGTCGTTCACGTGGATTGTCTTTGCGCCCTAACAATCTCTCGTTAGGCCGGCAACGGTACGAGAAAGAGAGAGAGAGAGAGAGAGAGCGCAAGGAATCGATTCTCGTCGACTTCGTTGAACGAAGCCAAACGATCTCGTTTGATCCGGGATCCAAGTTGAAACGCAGCTGACGGTTTTAGGTCGCGACTTCGAAGACGCGTTATTTTCTGTTTCCATCATTCCCACCCCCGCGAATCGATGATTCTTCGCGAAACGCTCGGCGAGAGTTCCGATTTAGGTCGCGGGCCGCAGCCGCAGCAAGAAAGCTGTGCTTTTGCAGATCAAGCGGTAGACAAACTTTTATTCTGTCGTCCCGTTTGCTTAGTATTCTTAATAACATATGTTACAATCCGTATTATTAAAAATATTAATATTATTAAAAATATTAAAACGACGAGACGAATAAGTATACGTTACAAATCATTCAAATAATTCAATTATTTTCATTATACTTTACAAGTTTAATTATACATTATTATTTCAATATACATTACAAACAATTCAAACGCGTGTAGTTCCTGTTAATACGTATCGCTGTGTTATATAAAAATTTTGTTTCAAGGGGAATTAATATCTTTGTTTTTCGGTAAGCAGCCCAAGTCGCACGACACACACTGTATTACATTTATTGCGTTCAATTGAAACGTTGTGTACGCGAGATAATTTAATTTATCAAATTAAATTATCTCGCTTACTAGGAATAATACCGATTGCACGGATGATCCTGCCTTTTCAAATTGAAATCTCGCTCGAAATAACGTGCGACGCGAGCATAAGTTTTATCTTCTGTTAATTACTTGTTTGCTGGGAGTTGTATCGATGACGACAAAACGTAATGCAGGCATTACGCGCACCCTCGCCCACGTCGAGAGAACAATGACGCGAAGCATAACAAACGTGAAATGTAAAATGCACGCGGCATTAATGGCGAGGCATTAATGAAAGAGGCGAATCCGATTCGCGCAGGAATCAGCTCATCTCGATAAATTTTAATCCGCGGACTGGTTGTTAAAGCCTCACCATGACGCCACGGGGCCGCTTTGTCCAAGAAAAAAAATTCGTTCGACGCTGCGTTCGAGCGTGATGCACACGAGAGCTGCAATTTAATCAGATTTTCCATTTAATGCCATTCACTTTGTGGCTGCCGATCTCTCCTACACTCTCTTTCCTCTTCCTCCCCTCCCCCCTCACCCTCTCTTTCTCTCTTTCTCTGTCGCTTTCTCATCTCCCCGTTTCTTTCCCTGCCTCCTTTGATGACAAGTGCAGTGCGTACGAAATTCATTCAAGCAATCGTTCTGTAATTTCGATGGTGCAGAATAGCGATGTTTATCGTCTTTGTATCATGTTAATATCACGTGTTACCGTGTAATAATATGTAACAATATTTTGTATTAAATATTAGTCGAATTATGCGATCGCGTAGGGATCGTTGGCAATAAAACGCCGTTTCTACGGATCTGATGGATCGAGGTGAAACCCGAAAGGAGGCGAAACCGTACGATTCGCGAAAGAAATGCCGATGGAAATCGCATCTCCCAGCGCAAAATCATGGAAGACATCGTCGTCGAAATATTGCGCGGGATTATCGACGTGCGCGATATCGGTTCGGAGTGTAATGCGATTTCGGGAAGCGGATGCATGTGCAAGAATGAATGGGAACGGATTATATTCGCGCGCACGGCGGAATCGGATATACAGGCGCGAAGAAAAATTAGGAGCACCGATCGATCGTTCGCGTCCACGATCACGTTCGACGCCCCCCTCGACGATGATTAACACGAACGATTAGCTGGCGGAGCAAGAACAATTACGGGGTGCGGACGAAGCAAGAAAAACGAATGGAACATCGTTCCCTCCTGCCTTAAGAAGTTCTTTTTCCCCCCAAGAATTCTTGACCGTCAGCTATCTCCTCCTTATTCTTACGAGATCCTCTCATGAAGTAAGGCAAGTAAGTTAGGTAACTTTGAAAAGTTATGTAGGATATTTGAGGAACAGAGGGGAAAAAATGGAAGCGAGGAACATAAAAAGGCAAGTACGGCACGCGTATGCAGGCCGTGCCCTTAGACATCCCTTTTTTATCTTTATTTCCTTTTACCGGTATCGTTCGCTCAAGGGAAGACCCCTAATTCATCTTTTCTTTTTTCTTATCTTGACGACGCGTCTTTTTCTTTTACCTCTATGACCCGGCAGCATTTGGAAGGCTACGATTGATTTTCGTCTTGTACGTAGACCTTTTAAATGATTTTTCGCAACCAATTGTTCTCGACTGAGATTAATCGAAAATTGTGCAAAAATTTTGAAAATTTTTAATATTAGAAATATTATATTTTCATGTGAAATTTATCAAAATTTTTCATTTAAAATTTATGTAAAATTTTTGTTGAAAATTTTCAATATTACAACATTAATACAAAGGCTCTTATTTGTTGTTAATATTTCATTTTTTAATATTAGAAATTTTTAATGTTACAAATATTTTCATATAAAATTTATCAAAATTTATTTAAACTTTTTGCTGAAATTTTTCAATATTAATACGAAGGCTCTTATTGGGTTATTAATATTTCATGTAAAATCCAGAATTTCTCACAAATTTTTCAAAACCGTAACATGAAAAATCGATCATGATTTTTGACATATTAGCGAAGCAAATATAGCAATTTTGTAATATATAATCTGTCGTTTTCTGGGAAGAGCCCTTCTTAAAAGAGAACAAATGCCCAAGGGTGCCAGATATATCCTTATCGTGTTATTCTGCTCATTTCGGGGTTGATTGTATAATCGCGCTAATTTGATGAAATGTGCGATGACGTAATTCGGGTCGGACGATAGCGCGCGCGATAAAGGAAGAACGCGCCCTTAAAGACGCCCTATCTTTCCGCGCAATTCTCGGGGAGCGCAATCTCCATTCTACGCGTTAACAACGCGCGACGAACTCGTAGATTTTCCTTTAGCGCGTTATCGCTCCTTCATTCTTCGCTTTTGTATATTTTTCCCCTCCCCGGCTTTCATCCCCCTATGGCTAACGTCCGCGGGGAGGAGGGAAAGGACTACTTTAATATGAAAAGGGAATGGGAAAGGGAACAGCCCAGGAGAAGAATCCTTATTCCATTTCGGTAAACACAATGGCGGCGGGTACTCCCCGCGATTGCCGCCAATGAAAGCACGGATTACTGCTCTCTCCTGCGGAGGGTAGAAAGTGCTACACTATCGCGCGCCAGCAGCATAACAAAATAAGAAAAAGGGCGCGAGCGTGATTGAATGGTCGAGGCTCTCTTGCAACGTCGACATTGTATATCTACGATATTACTTGTAATACTACGGTGTTAGTTACATTGTAACTGCCAGGTGTCGCCACACTAAACACGTGAAAGATGATGCCTCTTGGTCTTGTCTCTGAAGAAATTCCTCCTTGCGTTCCTTCATACAGAGAATCTCCAAGTTCTTAAGTTGTAACGGAAATATAGGAACGAATAAGAAAAAGAAAAGTTTTAACAATTATCAGCGAATATATTATAATATATAATAATATAATAATATATATATATAATTCTTTTTACTTATGCATTATACAAGATGTCCCAAAACCACCGATAATTTTAAAGAAAGATTTTATAGAACGTACATTTCAAATGTTATTGATAAACTTTAATTGCTTCCCATTGAAAAATTGTTATAATCTCGACATTTGCGTAACAAAATTTTTGTCGCAGTATGTTTCATAAAATCTGCTTTTGAATTTATTATGGAGAGTTTTCTTGGATATTCCGTACACTGTATTACATATATTACAATTATACCTATTGCATTAATTATTATTATGTTATGATATCATTATAATCGTTGAAATATATACATTACACAAACTTCCGTTTAGTGAAGTTTACATGGATTTCATTTATTGAAATTCAATAAATTTCAAATTTATTTCACGTAAAGTTTTAATTCAATACATTCCAAATTTATTTCATAGCAAATCATAAAGATGTTATTTAATTTTTATTTAAAAAAGTGAATTAAAATTTACTAAATATTTACTATATAAAACTAAAGAATTTGGAGGTTCTTTGGTATGTTATTTGCAGGATAAAACGCAAGGAAATCGTGAAGAATCGTAGACAATCACCGCTACTGATGACGGAGTTTCGCCTGTATTGTAGCATCCGAACACGAATGCACACACGGCAGATATTAATTAGTAACAATTAACCGCGTATTATATGCAATAAACGCGAACTAATCTGAGATTAAACTGAGTGTCCTGTACATAGTCAGTGTATAAATAATCACTGTATAGCGATCGTACGTTTAGCCGCGAAGTATGCAATTGTATTCGAGATGTATACTATATACATATATATTTCTTTTTGTTATGACTTATTTAATTAAAATCAGCCGAAATAAAAATTGTTTTTTGAAGACTGAGTTTCTTGACGTCAAATGTATTCCTATCCTCATTGTACCGAAAAATTCTACAGCACTTACTAACGAAAAATATCGTAAGTTTTTTTTATCTATATATGTATATTATAATTAAAGAAAATTATACACACACGTGTGACAAGAAAGACTATCAATAGTAATAAAAACTTGGATAATTAATTGTGTAATTGCAATAATTTTAAATTATGAAATCAAATACAACCTAAATCTTTCAATTCAACATTCAACAAATATATTATCATACATGTTATATAAAGCAGCATTATATGTACATTATATAAATATATTTATATGTTTTTTTGATTATGCACAATTATCAAATAATATTCTGTCTTTTAATTTATTGTAATAATTATTTATACGTACAGAAAGACAATTTGACACAAATGTAATTATGATGTAACATAACATGACATCACTATATACAAATACCTTTTTAGTGTTACCGAGTTTAGAGTCACACAATTGCATAATCTGAGAAAAAGAATTAATAAATTCCATTGGAATTTGCACTTTCAACAGACGATTGATTGATCGAATGAACATCACAATGCAGCTCCATCTCTCCATGTATCATGGATACTATTTATATATTTCTAGAATGTGTAATTATATACGTCATAGAAAATATTGATGACAACGCACCTAAGTACGACAGTAAAGCACAGTGATCCTGGCGTAGCCGTTGCGCATTGCAGCAATTCCAACACAAACACTTCCGAGCTGCATGTAGCTAATGCACCAGTGCAGTGGTGTACGGGACGTCAGGACGGTAACTCGTCGTAACAATTCCGCAAACTCCTGTGTAACAGCTGTACATGTAACAGCATACGAATGCTGCCGGTTTGCTTTGTCAAAGAATAATTAAATAATTTGTTAATGCAGTAAATAGTACGTATGTACCGTACAGATTTGTGGAGATTTGGCTAAATTGATTCAAAAGTTTGCGTTGTACATGCTGCATTACATTATAAATTATAGAATATCAGTATGTGTGGACACACACACACACATACATATATATTTGAAAAATTAATAATATTTAACAATAAGATTATGATATTTCTAAGTTACGTTTTTACGCTAAAAATGACAGTTCTCTAACTCTCAACTTTATATGTATTCAATATATGTATAAGCACACACACAGAGAAAATCATCGCTAAATTTAATTGATTTATTAAGTAATTATTTTTTATTAAGGTTTATAAAGTAATAAAAAATATAGATAAACTCAAGAATTAAAAATTGATATTTTTAACATAAAGACGGAATTTAAAATGTTTTAATTCTTTCAAATTTTCGTCAATTTTTCATTAATTTTTAAGAGAAAAGTTGTTTCATTAATGATAATATAAAAGATTCAGTAAACATTATTAAAGATATATAATAACATAATTAAAAATCAATAAAAATATTATATTCTGAATGCTATAAAATTCGTATATTTTTAATTTTTTAATATTGCAATAAATAAACTGAACAGTCTTAAGCGCAAAAAAACCAAAACAAAAATTGTAAACAATGCCGCAAAATAGCGAAGTGATATTTTCAGTGAGCGAGAGTTTATTTTGCGCGCGGAGTTAACAATCATTAGAGTAAAACCACGTCGAACCAAGAAACGGAAAATTCCAGCAATGTCGATTTTCTCTTACCGAGATTTTATTCACCGTCAGCGTCATCATTTATAGGATTCTTTCAACAAAAGCAGCAACGAGAGAGAGAGAGAGAGAGAGAGAGAGAGAGATGTATGATTTATTATACACAGGAATTGCCGTTGCGGAACCTTGTTACAAACATCCGTGAGCCACTCTGGCAGGTAAGCAACACTCTCGCATTAGATGTGCATAAGACGTTCTTCATCAAAGTTTACTTGCCAGCTAATTTAGTCCGTATTCAGTAGCAAAACAATATCAAGGGGAACCGCATGACGGAATTGTTGGAGACAAAAAGAGACAAGTAGAAGCAAAGCTGTATCTTACCAGCTGGAGTTTCATTTCAGTCTTCGTTTTCTGAACATTTATAATTAATATTTTTACATCTAACTATTCTTGTATATTTTCTTTTACATTTATTTATACCTGTCTTCATTGCTTTGTTCTTATTGTATCGTTTTTCTTCTGTATATATGGTATTTCCAATACATTCTAGTTCAGATATATATTTCTAGTTTTGAAATTGAAATATATTTTACACTTTTTATACATTTATTTATATCATATTCGTTTCCATTATTCTATCGTTTAACATAGTTTTAACATAGTTATATTTTGTCATGTTTCTTTTTAAATATTTAGATTTAATATTTCACAGAAAAACAGTTTTTCTGCGCCTTAACCGTCTCTTATATTTATTTATTTACATATTTGTTTTCTGTCCTTATTTAATTGGTACTGCTTAATATATATTTTTAAACTTTGTAACTATAGACAAGTTATATCATTTAAAAGTTATACCAGTCAGTTATACTATCATACAACGATTTTATTATAGCAAAATGTATATATATATATATATATACAAAGGCATATGCCTTAAAATAAGAAGAAATTAATTTAAAGAATAATGATTATGTTTATTAACTAAGATAGATTAATTTAAAACTATATTTTTATCTTGAATGTAGATTAATATGTCTGCTTCTTGAACAATTTTGTATACATACAAGTAATAATAATAATCTGCTAGAATGATAGTCTTTATTTTAATATATATTCATATAAAGAGTAATAAAATTAAATGTAATCTAACAGAGGAATATTCTTCGATATGTTTTTTTATAAATGGTTTTATCGACTATTGATAAGTTGCATATCATGATCAGAACAGTTACAATAGCACTAACTGATGTATTCAATAATCTGAATACCAGACGTTGGTATCCTCAAGTTTAATGCTACGAATTTTTTATTATAGTTATATATGTGCAGAAATAATATACAGAACAAATAGACAAAGTAATATACAACAGTAATAGTAATTAAATATGATATATTCCTTTTTTCAGGAAATAAATACATTTTCTTACCTATAATTATCCATCATTCCTGATTAAATTGCCAGATTCTCTCAAAGATGGCACAAGTGGTATGTTTCTATGTTCCTGGATTTTATAAGAATATACTTACATATACGAATTGTTGATATGTATATATTTATTTTATTATATTATTTGTTGATTAATTAATTGTTGATATATATATATTAAATTACACATGATCCAAAATGAAACTTATACCAATAAGTTTAATTTAAACAATACTTTCTTCAGGAAAACGCTGTGTAGAATGTTTTTTAGAGTTTTGTTGTTCTCCGTGTTTAAGGATTATAAGAAATGAGGTATATCGAAAAATTAAAAAAATAAAGGTATGCAAATAAAGATAAAGATATTATTTAATTCTAACTTTTATTAAAAACAGAGCTTGAATTGTTTTAACAGGTTTCTATAAAATTAGTTCTTTATGTTAATGATGAATCGTAAATATAGCGATAAAGTAGTGACATAACTATTGCTTATTTAATACTTATTAGAAAAATATTTTTTATTTGTTCCATTTAATATATATCCATTGAATGTAATGTATCCTTTTATTTTTATATATTTTCGTAATAATAAAAAGTAAATTTTTATATATATTAAAATATTAAAAAGATTTCTATATAAAGCTACAGATTTTAAACATTATTAATTAATTAGACGCGAAATTATTAATTATCTTATAAATATTTTCTATTGAAAACGTGTTTATTTCCATATCCTCTTATGAAAATGTCGAAAACGATATAAAATGCTTTTAAAAATATCTGATAAATAAATGAGCACTTATTTGTTTATTTATAATATATTTTATAATATATTTTATTGTATCCTATTTTATTATTACGCATTTTTTATTATGCATAAAAGTCAATAATGCGTTTTTCTTGTTGAATGCAACTTTCTTTCTGCTGGAGCATTAAAAAAAATTAATCAATCAAGGGGAAAAGTCAGCTACGTTTCTCATCTCCTTATACTGAGGCATTCTGATCGATGCATGTACCTAACATCGTCTTAGACAATCATGATGTTAGATGATATCGAATTAATCAATCACAACACGCGTCACTCGCTATTCAGGCATTGATAAATGTTTAAATAAAAGCAGTCACCAAAAGAACTGATTTAATATATTATTACTAGATAGAGAAAGTGAAAAAAACATTTCTATCATGAATAAATAATACTCATAGAGCATGAATTTTAATAAAATTTATCTGATTTCTATTGCATTTGTGCAAACAATACTAATCATATGTAGATCCGAGTTTAAATAATGCAAGCTCTGCTGAACAATCGTTAAGATTAATTAATATCTTTCTTTGTTTCTTATATAACATTTAATAGAGTATAATTATAATTTAATATAATAAATGCGTGTTTTTTTGTCACGTATTGCTAAAGGTTTTACATTAACTCCGATATTAATATACAATAACCAAAATACTATATACATTTTTACTGGCTATTGTCCATCGCTATTTTTTCCTTGCTAAAGCATTTTGCACACGCGTTAAATATATGAACCAAATATCATACAGCATCGAAATTGCTCTTATTAAAATAAATTATTAAACTAAAGCAACCCCCCGACTATACATATATCCCGGCATTTCCTTCTCGCTGCTTTTCTAAAGTCCAAGTATGCGTTGGTCTTAATAGTCCATTCGACCAAAGCGAGCGAACAGGTGGACGCGTGTTCGTGCGTCAGAGCAACTACGGAGAATCAAGCAAGATAGAGAGAGAGTTGGAAAGTAGGCCTTTGCCGCGCAGTCAGTTGTCGGCTACGTGTCCGAACGATTGGTTGGCACAATGCTGAATGTAATGGTGAGTTTTCGTGCATCCATCAACCGTATGACGTGTTCGCCGTCGTCGGAAACATCGTTGTGGGAGTCAACTGCCAATTTTTGTGCGCGAATCTTGTTGCACGTTGCACGTCTTGCTTAAATGTACTGCGTGATACTCCCACCACGTGTGTTGGCACGCGCGCGAGGCTGTCAAAACTGTGACTTGTGAATTGTCGATATGAGAATTTGAAATTAAGATAGATTGCGGAATGTAAATTAAATAAATGAACGTAAGAAAACTATGATTTAATTAAATGATAATTCAAAAAATGGAACCTTTACCGCGCGCGCGTTCACAGATATACGTATTTTAATTTTGTGTTTCCTTGAAAATTGTATTTTGTATTTCATTGCAGCGATATTGTCGATCGAAGCTTTAAAGTTTTATTATCTCGCAAACAGAAGCTTGTAATAACCACAAAGACAAATTACAAAATAAAAATTAGAAAACATTTTAAAGCAACGATGACATCATACAAATTTTATTTTATATATTTTAAACGTTGTTTAAGTAATTACCAAATTATTAATACTAGTCTATTAACGCTAGAGTTTTATAAATTCACTTACAGATTATTAGTCTTCTAAATTTCATAGAAATATATAATGTTCAAAGAGAGTGTAATGTCATTAAATACACAATTAATGCTTAAAATATAATAGTTCATATATACACAGCAAGAGTACACGTGTGCGGTAGTCACGTGTTCGATAGATCGCGGATATATATTATCTATAAATCAGTAAATCGAGAATACCACTATCTTTTATGGATGCCGGCAAACTGTTTCCAAGGCGCTGCGCGTCACCGGATCGTGAAAGTTGATTCCTTCTTCGACGATGTTTTTGCTGTACGCTCGTTAAACGCATTTTTTATCTCCACGTCCATAATCGTGATTGTTTCTCAAGCGCATCTCGTTGCGGGCTCGTTGCGGCAAAAATCCAATTTTCCGTTACGGTGCTTTCACCGCATTCGCGGCCGTCGTTCGTCGTGCTTTGAAAATCGCGCGCAATAACGATCGCAATTTCCCGTTACGCCTATCAGGCGTTACATACCGCAATTACGAGCGGAAGTTACGTAATGCGTCATCGCCGCATGCGACATTGCGGTCAAACAAGTGCAAATTTAAAAAATTCAACTGAATTTTCCCGCCATGCTACCGTCGCGACCGTCGCCGGTCAGGAAGATGAAAGTGACTTTCATTCTCGGGGGTCTTACCGTCCGCTCGCTCGCATCGCATGCCTGACATGGCATAATTACGCGTCGCGTTTGATTTTTATTGTGCGATGCAAGCAACATTGTCTCTTCCGTGAAATTCTCGCTTGCTAGGGAAGAATGACTCCGGAACGCGAGCGTTTCATTCATTATTGTTCTTGATTATGATCTCTATATTTTCGGCGAAAATCTTGCTATGTTTGCAAATCTGTAATTCTAAAGAAAATCTACTTAAAATTATAAAATTGCTTATCTATTTAATTTAAATCTATTTAATTTATTTAAAATTATAAAATTGCTTCGCGACAAAATTTTTCTTAGAGGTAAATATATAACAAATATATGGAAGATATAAAAATATATTATAAAATATAAAAAGTAAGTAAATAAAGTGTTGGTTAACTTTGTGAAAGTACTGATAAACTTTAATGCACATTATGAATTAAAAAATGCCTAAGGAGATAAATGTCATAAAATCTAAATTATAGAGCTCCGTTTACATTTTCTGCTTCATCAATCACTTCGTTAATCGAATGCAAACCAACTCATTCGAATCCAACTCATACAGATATATCCTAGAATTTAACGTCTCTGATCTACGTAATTCTGCCCTTCGATCATTTATGTTGCTCTTTAATTCTTCCCTCTTTCATTAAAAGTTATAATTATGTCGTTAAGAGTTTACAGAAAACTCAGTCTCAGTCTGAGTCTTGAAAACTTTTCGTACATGAGCACATTTGCAAATGGAGGGAATTTGCCATTACATACATTCGAGCACAAGATGAACTGTATATGCATCGCGATGTACACATTACGAAAGGATCACAGCTACAAAACTCAGCCAAGCGTGCTCTTTGACATCAGTGATACAATCAAGGCTCCTTTTGCAACATTTGCTCATGAATATGAAATATACTGACATACATCTTCGACTCGTGTTCTTTGGCTTAATTGTGCAATATCGTTATTGCATCGCATGCGCGTTATTAGAATAAACGCATTGCATCTAGATTAGGTCAGCAAACGTGTGATTTCCTGACGAGACGATCATTTCGCACAATCAACTAGAGCATCTCATGTCTACGTTGTAATTTAGATCTAGCTGAACAAGAAAGCTAGACAAGAACGCGCGTTATTGTTGCGAGTGATCACTAGATCAGCTATATCGGTATACATATATTAGAGAAGTCATTCATACCACATACTTAATTGAGAGACAGCTGAAGGATTTGAAGTTTTGTAATACATACCTATCTTGTTATTTCTTTTATATATAATAATGCACTCTTTGTGCCATATTTAACAATTATTTAATAATTTCTTTTTAAACTTATCTGAACTAAAATATTCTTTTCATTTAAATTAATCGCTATTATTTTGTCACGTACACCAATGATGGTCAACCTAGAATTTTAATATCGTATTTATCTTTTTGATGCCGCTCGTCTCAATTTGAATAATTATCATTTCTATAGATTACGCTTTTCTGCGCGCTGACCATCCTCAGTCTGAATCACTGCCATGAACTGCCGTCAAAGATTGAAGTCGAGACCTCGATCAACCGAACGGTCGACGAAGTTGAGAAGCTGATGCGTCAGAACACGACGTTACCGCATCTCAGTAGAAACGAGATCGTTGATATCCTCTTCAACATCACGTCCAAAGACGTCGAAGCGTATCAGAATAAAGAGATGATGGAGGAGGCGAGGAAGATCTATCAAAGGGCGCTGATGGTCGTTTTGCCCTACAACGAGGAGGACGCGAAAGGAAACATCAGCGATCTGTATGCAAAGCCTCCGATAGTCCAAATAATCACTGATCCTTCTTCCAGTCCGGATCTCAAGGCGTGGAGAAACAAGAAGTTAGAGCCGTACACGCAGGAAACAGAACGCGAGAAGGAACCCCTCGGGAATCTCGTGGTAACGCACGCTTCCGAGAAGACCACGAAGACGCGCTACAAGAATCACAAGGAAACGTACTCAGAATTAGAAACGAAGATGCCATTGAAAGAGATAGCGAAGTTGGACTCAGCGCCCACAAAGTTTAGCTTTAATCTGGAGAATCTGCAGAAACAGTCGACCACCGAGGAACCAGAAACTACCAGACGACCAGTATATCAAAGACCATCGTCTTACTCCGTCAAGAATAAAAATGTCTCTGCAATATACAGCACGAGTACGACAACAGATCGAACGACAACGACGAGTTCCAAGGACACTTCGACGATTGGCTTAAAAAAACTGCGAACTTCCGCGTCCCCACCTTTAAACCATAACGGTAACGTCTTATCTATCGACCAGTGGCGTTATAATGCACCGACGAGTGCAACGCAAAATCCCACTACATCGCCCAAAACTGCGGATTCGCCTTCTCCTACAGTTTCCAAGAGGTTACCGTACCTTTCGATTATCAAGATGCCAAAGGATGTTATAGCTCCGACGGTGATCAGTAAAACTAAGGACGCTTCGCGGATCGTGAAAGTAACGTCTGGAAAAATGCAAGTGGCAAACACCGAGCAATCAGTTTCCATCTATGTGACCCCAACGTCCTCCTCCTTCTCCTCTTCTTCCTCTTCTTCTCCTTCTACTCCATCTCCTTCTGAAAAGCCTAAATACAGCTCGACTTACAACTTGAACTCTGGAGGATTCCGCACGATCACAACAACCACCATGCGTCCGGAAGTGATGGATCTACTCGCTTCCATTGGGCTTCGACCGGAAAATGCCACAAACGTGGAGGAGGTCTTCAAGAAGAGCAAGGTGGACCTGGAGATCAGTTCCCGGATTCCCGACAGTGGCGGCGTTAGCCATTCGACTTCCGGTCTGACGACCGCCGATTTACCATCAGTGACCGCTCAAAACGCCTTTGGGAATGTTCCGGAGATTGGAAAGGGGATGAGCAATCTAACGCCCGATGTGCGGTTGCTGTTCCAGCGGTTCGGTCTACAGACATCCGGCAACACGGTAGCTGCTTCTACAACCTCCACATCCGCGCCGCGATCGACCACGAACACGTACACCAACTTCAAACCTCTTCCAACATCGAAGATCAAAGATCGAGATATGAAGGAGTTCCTGGCACAGTTTGGGCTCGGTATCAATGAGGGCGTCAGACAAAAGAAATCCATGCCGGCGTCGACGGAACGTCCGTCCTTGATCGAGGCTGTTCCAAGTAACATGAGACGGATCCTCGAAAACATCGGTCTGATCTCGCGCACTACACCAAGAACAACGACGACAACGACGACGACAACGACGAAGACGCCAACGACGATAACGGCGCCGAAGACGGAGAACGTGAAACCGACGGAATTGACCAGTTCCATGTTTCACGTCTTCAAGCCGCACGAGGTCCGCGTGAAAGACGAGCGACAGAGGAAGAAGATCAACGAGCTCCTGGACACAATCCGACTGGTGCAGGAAGGCAAGGCAAACGCGACGGATGTGCGAAGGGTGGCCAACGAACTGCTCGCGACCACGAAGACCCTAAGGGAGGGGCCGGATCCGTTGAGTCTGGAGGAGATTATCAGGATTTACAACGAGGACGTAAAGAACGAGGTGAAGAGGGAGCAGAGTTCGCCGGAAACCACTCCGACCATCACCGACAGTGACCCGGATGTTGCCACGAACTCCACGTCGATGCTTACTGGTATAAAGAAATTCATGACATCCGTTTTGGGCACTTCGGAATTGTGGGTTGGCAGGATCATTCACAGTCTGGCAAGGATCAGGCGCATGCTAACCAATATGGGGAAATGAGAATGAGGCGGTCGCCTTCCGATTAAGACCGGAAACTTATTCTTTGGAACATCCTATTACTAAACACTCATTCTACTGTTCTCTCGTTCTCTCTCTCTCCTTCTCTCTTTCTACATATACGTATGTCTCTTTTTCTCAGCATGAATTCTCTGTGGGCTACATCTCTTCCCGCTTCTACTTCGATGTTTGCTTTGTATCTCATCTTTGAGAATCTGAGGTTTTCAAATCCGAAGCGAATAGAGATCTAAATTATAAAGGAGATCGATCGATTGGTACAACATCAAAAATGCATAGATATTAAAAAATGATACAGATGTTTTGATTATTTATCGTAGATGTATTGTTTACAGTAAAATCGGGACGTCATGGGCGATGTGAAATGGATGAATGATTTTGCATAGTCAAAGTTTATTAATTATTATATCGACTGATCAAATCGTTTCATTTTATCATTTATACTGACCAAACTGACCGAAGGATCTGTACAGTCACGGTGAACTTGGGATACACCGTATTTGCAATGATGCAATAAACTTTGATAATTGACCACATATTTTCTCAATGACGCGTAACCAGGACGTAAATTACACAGCTTTAAACGAGCCTTTTACGTGCTCCATTTTTATTAGATAGCAACGTACGATAGTAATAATAATAATAATAATAAAGCAAAAAGATCAGTGAAGTAAATATTAATTTACACATTAATGTAAAATAGTAAATTGAAAGATCTAATATTAATAATGATTATCCGTGAACGCGATCTAAGTCACGAGCTGTGAGCTCTCACGCCCTGTAGGTAGTTTCTAAAACCGCTGCAGAGATTAATGCAAAAAGGTAGTAAATTCCGCGTCGGCATTTATGCTGAGAACGATCTTCGAGGCGGTTCTTTTTGTACGCAGACTTTTTCTACGCGCATACATTACCATCGGTCAGATGTACAACTTTCATCCCACGTTCCTAAAGCCCCCCAACAGCAATGCGCGTCGTAATGCTGCATGAGAATGCCGGACTTACGTGCGTGGCCGCGCATGCGAACCGGTTCGCGGGCCAAGCGATCTCATCGGCGCCGATCGCGAATCGTGAATGAGACGAATCGTAACACGAAATAAACGAAATTTGTAATCTACTTTTTACAGACGCGCGAGCACGGTTCCTTCCGCCACCGTGCAATTACGCCGCGATAAATTACAATGTTACGTTTCACTCTTCGTGGCCTACTAACGCGTTATCCGCAACTTTTAGCCCCTTATTAACTCTCGAGCTATTACTTAAAACTGATACGTTCCCACCGTCATTATAGTCATTATCGTTATTGTCCTATCATTATTTTACGCTTGATGGTGAAATTTATTATCTTGATTGAAACTTACTCCTTGATGCTTTCCATAAGTGCGCAATGCGCTTTATCAATAATTATTGAATTATTATTAATTCACTCAGCTTCGTCAAAGTTCAATTTCTCGCAATGTCCGATTTCTTTCCTGACATTGGGATTTACGTCATCGTCTTCTAGATTTACCGTAATTTTCGACATTCTTTTCAATCGACAAATTTCCCCGCGTCGCACAAAACGGATTTGCTCGCGCGAGTGCGAGAAATCGCACAGATCGAGCAGCGATTCACCAGGAATCTTGTCGCAGAATCTATAGATGCTTCCTCGACGACGACCTCGACGACGACCACGACGGCCTCAGACTCCGCGAAGGACAGTTCGGACTTGTTTGGTACACTGACGCCGACGTCGTCGACGACCGCGGCTACGAATCTCGTGGCGTTGGAGGAGTCCTTCGGTGGTATCACCAGCGAGCCAGACCCCGTTGTGCCAACCAAGCGAAAAAACGGCCTGTACTTCCTAGTGGACTGGAACACCTTCCTGGAGGTCGGCGAGGAGAACAACGAGAAGGTGAATCTGAGGTTCCAGCCGAAAGTCGGCGACAGATCGAGATTTCTACCAGTCACTGTGCCGTAATCTCTCTATGAAAATTTATCCATTTCATAATATTATAATAAGACAGCGTGTCTTATATAAACGCTATTTCATGCACAAGAACCATAATATCCACGGTCGATTGGTTTAAAAAACTCTAAACTATTTAACATGATTTACTATATTGTCTATGTCACTATATGATTTCATGTTTAGTATAATTTCTCCAATAAAGAGAGAAAGAGAGGATATATGCACATGAAAATTGGAGAAAAGGAGAGGGAGAGAAAAAGAGAGAAAGAAAGAGAGATTTTAATATTTAATATACTTTACATTATTAAAAAGGAATATTAAGAATTACATGTATATATTGACACTGTTTTAATTTTCGCAATTTTCTCTTAAAAGTTTTTTAGTAAATGTTAAGATTAGGAACGACTTCATCGATTTCAATGACCATGACATGTATTATCAAGGACATGGCTCTGATTAACTGCAAACAATTTTAACTGTCGCTCATTGTATATTATAAAATTATGAACAAAAGATAGTAAGTATTTAAGTATTAAGTATTTAAAGATAATAAGATCGCCTCTAATCTTAACATTTATCCTTTTCTTAGTTAAATCACATTATTAATTGTTTAGATATAGCATTTCTGGCAGTTTGAATCGTTCAGCGATTTAGTTCGATTCTTACAAGTTAATCGATTATAGGACGAATGTACGTTGCACGAATGCATGAATGCTATAATTTTTAGAAAGTATGGCATCACTATAATAGGTTTATGCATGCTACTTGAGTTCTTTGTATAGGCGACATACATAAAGATCTTTCTATCGAGGAAATGTTAAGTCCAAAGTAAGATTGATTTTGTTGCAAGAAATGTTTAAGCTATTTACATATTATAATAGCAGAGGAAACTCAGTGAACAAAGAATGTTAAAGAACATAAGTAAATAAGATGCAAAAGGAATACAATTGTTACTTAATAATTTTATTTAATTTAAAGACAATTAAATACATTTAAGATTTTTATTGAAAATGTATATGAAGTCTAGAATGTATTAATATATGGAGAGATAATTGTGTTAATATGCTCTGTATAATAAAATTTAATATTTATACAAAGGAAAATAAAAATTCTTTCTTTTATATGGCTGCAAATTACTATTGATAATAATTACATCTGTAACACGTTACATTTTTTAAAAATATTAATTATTAATGATATTACTATATGTAAAGAAATTCCGATAAATAATATTGATATGTTTCATTCTCTGAATTGGAATGGTTGATCGTCACACTTACGATGAATGCTCAATTCGATCTCAACATTGGCTTAAATGAAAATCAAAATATTGTGAGTCGTAATACGTGATATTCACGAGTCGCGTCGTTCGTGGGAATCTGATAGCTAAACTCTCAGTCCGTATCCGAAATGTTACCGAATAAAGATCTCGTTGTGCGTTTCGTTCTTCTGTGGATCTTCATAAGTGACGCAAAATGCCAGAGTCTCGAGAAAATGTCGAAGACATTGGACGAAATGCTCGCCGATACAAGATCATTTCGGCGGCCACGGGATTACGAAGATACATCGTTAGTTTGGCAGGAGTATGAATTTGGCACCGGAGCTGGAAATCGAGAAGGTAATGACTGAGTGCTTTATTAAGTCACCATTAATCAATAAATGATTAGCTAAATTAATTATTAATAATCAAGCATTAATCAACTAGTTAAATCAGGTGGTTATTAGCATAAGAATTAGTGTATAACTTGCAGAAATTCTATAATAAATAAAAAGACATTTATTTAAATATGATTAAGAACTGTAAAAGATTTGTGTGTGTGTGACCAAAACAATTATTAAGCTTCTGTCTGTAGGAGATCAATCATGATTTATAAATTACTATCGTGTGCAAAAAACATAATTATGTTAAATACGTTTAAAATATGAAATCATGAAATTATATGCAAATAAAGCTGCAATTGTCCATTCACGATGAACTTTATTACTTACGTAAAAAATAATAAAAAACATTTCTTCCATTTTCAGAGGTTGTCGTGACCAATATTTCAACCCATGATTTCCTTAATATGCCCAATGCCGCTAATCAGCAATTTTTGCAAACAAAGGCTGCGTACTATTTTATTTACACAGAAAATTGGAACCTGCATATCTACGAGATTCATTGGGATGATTTAGGAATGATAAAGTTCCAATTTGTCACGAGTATAATGGCCACGGGACGCATATTACAATTTAAAGTTCTCGAGTTGAGCGCCGAGGAAATGGGGAACGACAATGGCATACGAAATCTATTGGCAGTTATAGTTATTGAAAACCACTACAACAAGGCTCTGCACTGGTATAGAATATTTGGGAATACGCATTTATTATATCTAAAGTGGCATGGAGTAAGGCGCTTTCAGGACATGGAATTCATCCAAAGAGAGAGTCAACATATGATATTGTTACTCGATGATATTGTTACTTCGGATTCGACAAAATCGTGGATCGATATTTACTTCTTCAAAGTGGACCCTGATAGGCACAGCATTGATATATGGTAAATATGGATTTGTTATTGAATTGCTATGTGTTTTATGCCTCCCCTTTCACATTTTTCTTTATTTTTTAATTTTTTACGTGATGCCTTGTTTAAATTGCAAAAATTGTAGAATTTTACAGAATTTCATGTGTTTCTTAATTAAAAAGTAATATTAATTGTTGTAACAACAGAAGCAAAAATTATTTGAATTAAATGATTATTAAATTACATATTTTTTGTCTAGATTTTAATGTTTTCTTCTGACGCAGGTTTTGCGAGAATCTGCAAGTTCCAAAGATAGTTGACATCCAAGTCTGCCCAATTTACGGGAGCATCATATTGGGTCTTCATCAACAATATGGCCATATCGACGTGTACAAATTTGAGGACGGACCTAGGTTGTGTCATCTCGAGAAGCACGATACTATCAACAATCTCAATCCCAACAATCTCACGAACTTCGTCTGCTTCGGGAGCGGTTACATCGAGTATTTGGCGATCAGCGGGCGGCAACCACGTTTGCTTCATAGTTTCGAGAACGAGTTTCAGATCAATACTGATCTGCGCCTGGGTAAGACAATTGATCCTTCTTGAACTCAAAAAATTGAGTTGTGCAATGAGGAAACAATGTCGGATTTTTCCGATAAAAATCCGAACCGGTTCGCGTAAGCAAGCTTCTCTAAACGTGCATGCAACGCTTTTACTGATGTCATCAGTATGTCATCAGTGTCTTTGTTGGTTCTTGTTACGAGATTGAATTGTTGTGCGTTGGTCATGTATTCTGGATCGATCCTTCGATTTTGCAAGTGGGAAGTATGGAAAATCAGAACATCTACCAGACAAAAATTGGAGATTATTTATTATTTATTCGGAAAGTCCGAAAAACTTTTATGTTAATTTTTAAGTACAAATTATATGCTATTAAGAATTAATACAAAGTGTTGCGTTTGAATTTTGCTAAAAAAATTCGCACAAATTTTTCGGTCGATTCGATATTTCACAAAGTGTCCTTTTGTACAAACGAGTGTATTCTTCGTTTCACAGAAGTCGCTCACGAAATTTCCTGGATCACCGCCCTGCCGTTGGACACGTATCGGGACGAGTCACTGCTGCTGATGCAGTTGACGAATCAGACGGTGGTCGCATTGACTTGGCAAGGTTCGAGATTCAAGCCAATCCCGTTACCCAATCAAATCCTGAACAACTTCGATCTGTCGAAAGTTATCATAATCCCGAAAATCGGATTTCTGTATAATGACGTGTACGTGCGTATAGAAACGACTTTGAAGGGATCGGCGCATCCTATACACGAAAAGACGGAGAGCATGTTGAAGACGCAGGCTTTGTTGGAGGTGCGTTTGAGTCGATTTATTACGCATAATATTTTTTATAATATTTATTTTATAATATTATTATATTTTACGAAGCTTTTTATAGATAAATGTTACACAAAATATTCATCAATTTATATGCGATATATTAAAATAAATAAACGTGTAGAATATTTTATCTTACGTATATTTTTTTATGAATACACTAATATACTTTATCTAATTTTTGTTTAATGCATTTATGATGTATTTAATGTGTTTAATCTCTGTAATATTTTATATAGTCTCTAATCTGATCTGATATAATTTTCTTAAAGTTGTTATCAAAGTATTTTACAATTTTATAACTCCTTTATACAATCATATATATTATAACTGAAATTTGAGTATAGTTACAATTGAATTTGACCTTCAGTTTGGATTTTGGTTCCACTTTAGGACCTAAAAATGAGAAACTCAAAATCGAAAACCAAATCAATTTTAAAGATAGATTTTTCATATTTAAAATGCAATATTGTACATTTTGCAAAATGTATTATACTATTTCTAGGAAGTCTTCCAAAAGCAGGAAGCCATTTTCGACGAGACCGAAGCGCGACTGAATCAGAGCCATTTAATCCCCACGACGACAGGCTCCTGGAATCTTTCAGAGGTGATCGTTTCGAACGCCACGTTCGACAAGGATGTGGATTACGGCCGTGTCAGGATAGGTTCGGTCGATCTGGGCGTGGAAGACATCACGGCGAATGTGACGTTAAGCTTGGAGAAATTGAAGGAACTCGAAGCGAAGCTTGATCGAGTCTTACCGAGTGTGTCGGACGCGTCGAACATCACCTTACCACCGGATGTCGAGTTGATCGGAGATTTTCTAGTGAATGGCACCCTCTATGCGAAGAAAGTCACCGCTGCTGCGATGAACGACGCGGCGGCGTCGATCACACTCGCGGACGACATCGTGAACAGCGCCGGCGATATCGTCATCCACGGCCGGAAGGCCTTCCCATCCATCGACATCGATCCATCGAATTTCACGGTGTTCTCTTTGAACGGCGTCCCCCTGGAAAAGATCATGTTTGATGCTTCTCTAAGGGATTACAAGGATGTGGACTTTAAGATGTTGAAGCGATTGGAGATTCATGGTCACCTGAACTTCTCCGAGATAAATAACATTAATTGGCAGGATCTGATGCAGAGCATAGTGTGGAAAGACAGGCGGACGGTCATTTTGGGAGAGACAACTGTGGATGAGGTAACGTGAGCGATATAATCGGCTACAGAAGAGGGTATTCAGTAAATTGCAATGGACTGATAAAAAGTTTGAAGTTTTATTGTATCTTCATTTAAAGAAGATATAATAATGTCAAAATGATGTATATTTATCTTGCAACTAAAAATTTATTTTACATCTTTTATGCGGATAATTAAATAATGTAATTATAATGTTAAGTAATGTAATTATTTAGACAATATAAATATAATACATGTTACATATAAAATACTAAATAATAATCATAATAATAAATGGAAACCAAAATTTATTTATGACATCTTTAATTCATATTAAGGTTTAATTTAAACGATTTAAATTTAGACTACTTTTGCATTTCTTTGTGAATAATTATAGATTGTAGTACAATTTATTGGATGCTCTGTTTGGCGGAATCTGCATATTTTATATTTTTTATATTTATCTTTCAAAAATTTCGTTTATAATAATCTTCTGTCTTTTCTAGATTGTCGCTGAGGACAAGAGCAGCGTTGTAAATTTGAATCATTTGCCATATCCACGAGATTACGTCGTAGAAGATTTTATTAATAACAGATTTGAAACTAACGTTACGGGTGCAAAATACTTCGACAATCTGTCTGTAAAAGATTTGGTGAACGTCAGCACGATAAATGACATCGACATCTCGGACTTCATCATACTTAGCAGACATGAAGTCGTTAATGAAGGAATCACTTTTGAGGATTTAGAAGTCGACGGAACTTTTTTGGTACGATTTGTCTCGACATTTTCGTATTTGAAATGAAAAAGTTCTAGCCGTTAAAAATATTTTCTTTTTCCGAGCAGTTCTGAGTTGTTGATATCATTATTTTTTATATTGCCTAGAGTTCTCTGCTATTGAAAATACCGTATACTCAGAAATGAAAATGTTCTAGCCCTTAGAAATTTTTTCTTTTTCCGAGCAGTTCTGAGTTGTTGATATCATTATTTTTTATATTGCCTAGAGTTCTCTGCTATTGAAAATACCGTATAGTTAGAAATAAAAAAGTTCTAGCCCTTAGAAATTTTTTCTTTTTCCAAGCAGTTCTGAGTTGTTGATATCATTATTTTTTATATTGCCTAGAGTTCTCTGCTATTGAAAATACCGTAAACTCAGAAATGAAAAAGATCTAGCCGTTAGAAATTGTTTCTTTTTCCAAGCAGTTCTGAGTTGTTGATATCATTATTTTTTATATTGCCTAGAGTTCTCTGCTATTGAAAATACCGTAAACTCAGAAATGAAAAAGTTCTAGCCCTTAGAAATTTTTTCTTTTTCCGAGCAGTTCTGAGTTGTTGATATCATTATTTTTTATATTGCCTAGAGTTCTCTGCTATTGAAAATACCGTATACTCAGAAATGAAAATGTTCTAGCCCTTAGAAATTTTTTCTTTTTCCGAGCAGTTCTGAGTTGTTGATATAATTATTTTTTATATTGCCTAGAGTTCTCTGCCATT